>NC_037669.1:178724489-178768454 GCF_003255815.1 Theropithecus gelada
AGATGGATGGATGGAGGGATGGATGATGGATGGGTGCATGGGTAGATGGGTGAGTGGATGGGTGGGATGAGATGGATGGATGGAGGGATGGATGGTGGACGGGTGCATGGGTAGATGGGTGAGTGGATGGGTGGGATAAGTGAATGGATGGATAATGGGTGGGTGGGATGGGATGAGATAGATGGATAGAGGGATGGATGATGGACGGGTGCATGGGTAGATGGGTGAGTGGATGGGTGGGATGGGTAAATGGATGGATGATGGGTGGGTGGGATGAGATGAGATGGATGGAGGGATGGATGATGGATGGGTGCATGGGTAGATGGGTGAGTGGATGGGTGGGATGGGTGAATGGATGGATGATGGGTGGGATGGGATGGGATGAGATAGATGGATGGATGGAGGGATGGATGATGGATGGGTGCATGGGTAGATGGGTGAGTGGATGGGTGGGATGAGATGGATGGATGGAGGGATGGATGGTGGACGGGTGCATGGGTAGATGGGTGAGTGGATGGGTGGGATGGGTGAATGGATGGATAGATGGGTAGGTGCATCCATCCTCCATTGCCCTTCCAGGCCAGTTGTGTGTTAAAGGTGAGCTGGAGTCAGTTTATTTGCCACCTGATTGAGAGAATGAGCCCTGTAGCACCACAAAAGCTTCTCAGCCTCTCCCGAGGCCACTCCCCAGCGCTACCCGCTCCACAGCACTTTCTCTTGCCGATTTACTGAGCATGATTGTGGGGGACCATAATCATGATGCCAACTATACCACTACATAAATGCTTATGTAGCATATTGTATGTATCCTTAACTCTCCCGAAACACCCTCTGGGGGAGGGAAGTCTGGTTGCCTAGGACTGGAGGGAGCTGGGCAGCTGGATGGACATGCTGATTGTGGCTAATTCAGAGCATGAGCTTCTCTCCAAGCTGGGAGGAGGGTCGTGGATGGCGTTGCTGTCATCTCTGGTTGCAGCTCCTTCATCCTAGTTCCATCAGTTCAGGTGTCTGCTGGTCCCAGTCACGCATCTTCACCTCCCCCTGCACCCAGCACCCTTCCTTCTTTTACCCAGAACAAATTAATCAGCCATGGAGTTCCATACTGAAAGTTAAAAATGAGGGTGGATGGAGCGTTTGTCTTTCCCCTTTAATTTGCACTTTATTTTTCTGAAATGGCTTTTAAAACCAGCCATGCAGAGATGGAAGTTCACAAACAGGCTGCCAAAGGAGGAGAGCTACCTTTAAATTGTGGCTAAAAGGAAAATGCCTCTGACGTGCATGATTTTCCTTACCTACTTAGCAGCAGACAGTGATATGTTTGTGTGTGGTTGGACTACTTGAATGACCACTGAGCATTTATCAAGAAATTTTTTTAAGTCTCAAAAAAAAAAAAAAAAAAAAAAAAAACCTGTCTGTTTGGTGAGACTCTCCCAATCAGAATTTTCAAGTGGCATCTGTGTGCTAGCAAGGGCTGCCTTGAGAGGATTCTCTGGATGGACAGGTTGGCTGGGCACTAGTCTGTTAGCTCCAGGGGGACATGGACTAGAACAGCGATTCTGGGGCCAGGAGCTGCCTGTTTCCAAAGCAGGTGTAATCAAGCAGGTAAATCTCTGCTCTGAGCAGGCAGCTCTCCTTGGTCATGTCCCATTTTATTTCTTCTGATTAGAAATTGAACAGGCTGCACCTGTGCTTAATGACATCGCTGCTGGATTGAAGGTGGCAGCACCCTTCTCCTGGGCTGGAGTATAGAATCCCCTGGGACTCCTCCCCGTTCTTTGTACCACCTGCCTCCTGAAGGCAGAGGCCTTTTCTCCCTTTGCACCACCTCTTACTTTGATTCCTTTTTTCTTTTTCATTCTGACCACCACTTCTCCGATCTTCCTCTGTTTCCTTCTCCCCTCCCTTCTCTTCTCCATTGCTATAGAAAAAATAGCAGGAGGGTAACATTCAAGGCTGCCCTGTGGCTTATTAGCCATGTGGCCTTGGGCGAGTCACGTATTTAGCTGTCCTGTGCCCCAGTGTTCTTATCCACAAAATTAAGATGGAAGATCAGATGATCGCCATGATCCCTGCTAGCTTGAGCATTCACATTCAGAGGCCTCCTGCTCTTATGGAGTGAAGCACATGGTCCTTAGGCAGAGGTGGCCCCCCTCCATCTAGCACCAACGTAACTTCCTGCAGTACATCCTCTTACTCCCTGTGGTACCTTCTTTTCTCAAATAGAACTTTTCTACTTTTCTTTGCCTCCTTCTCAGACTCTCATTTTACCTGAATTACCTTTTCAAAGGCCCTGTCACATTCTGAGGTACTAGGGGTTAGGACCGAAGCACATGAATTGGGAGGAGGGCATCATTCAGCCCATACACAACGTGTTCTCTGAGGTGCATGTGGTAAGCTCCTGGGTCTCACTCTGTCACCCAGGCTGGAGTGCAATGGTGCCATCTCAGCACTGCAATCTCCGCCTCCGTGTTTAAGTGATTCTCTTGCCTCAGCCTCCCCAGTAGCTGGGATTACAGGTGTGTGCCCCCACACCCAGCTAATTTTTGTATTTTTAGTAGAGACTGGTTTTTTTACCATGTTTCCCAGGCTGGTCTCCTGGCCTCAAGCAATCTGCCCACCTTGGCCTCCCAAAGTGCTGGGATTACAGGCGTGAGCTGCCACACCTGGCATAGCTTTATTTATAATACTGCACATCCCTGCACTTAGTCTGAAGTCTGAAACATCTTAAGCCCTCCTTATTGATTAGTGGGATAGCTGACTGATTTGTCAATTTTTTTTTTTTTTTTAAAACAAATTCTTGCTCTGTCGCCCAGGCTGGAGTGCAGTGGTGTGATCTTGGCTCACTGCAACCTCTGCCTCCTGGGTTCACACCATTCTCCTGTCTCAGCCTCCTGAGTAGCTGGGACTACAGGCATCCACCACCACGCCTGATTAGTTTTTTGCATTTTTATTAGAGACAGGGTTTCACCGTGTTAGCCAGGATGGTCTCAATCTCCTGACCTCGTGATCCACCTGCCTCAGCCTCCCAAAGTGCTGGGATTACAGGCGTGAACCACCGCGCCCGGGCCTCTGGTTTGTCAATTTTTTTAATGAAATGTTGTCTTTTTCTTCCTTTCACCTCTAACTTTATTTAGAGAGTCGTCCAAACTGATCTAATTGGCCTTTTAGCATTTTATATAATAGAAAATAATATTTAGATTGGTAGTGTAGCCTAATGGTTGAACATTGGCTTCAGAGTCCAAAACTGTGGTTCAATTTACTCTTATACAGAATGGGGACAATATTTTTACCTCATGGGGTGATTTTAAGGATTAAACAAGTTACTTGTCTGTAGAAATTTCCCTCCTACACACTTCATATCTCATTAACATCCCATCCACAGAATGCACTTTGGAAATGCTAGTTTTAAAAGTTAGGAGTGCTTCCAGCTGCAAGAGCAACACACAGTTATAACAGGGAATATGGAGCTGAACATTACTAAAGTGTTGGCCCAGGGGCTCTAGCTCTGGATTAGAATCTCAGTGATCCCGTTGGCTTTCCCTTGAACCTCAAGATGGCTGCAGCAGCTCCAGACATCACATTCTCTTTTACACTCAGGAAGGGAACAAGAGTAGTCTAGGGTAATAGATTTTTCCTCTAGTGCCTCTCGCGGAGAGTAATCTTCCCCCAGAAACCTTCAGCAGATACATTATGTCTTGCTGCCTAGGACTGTGTTACTTGGCTAATTCTAGGTGAAAGGCTAGGAAGGTGAGTAGTCTCTTCCAACCTTGGGAAAGGGAAAAGCAGGTTGGAAATGGCTTTGATGGTCAGTCATCTGCTACCACACTGCTTTGGGGACATATGTATTGTTCTTGTTTCAGGAACAGGGAAACATAGCATGGAAGGACAAAGAAAGGGGCTGAAGTTTCTAGGCTTTAAATCCCATCCACAGGAATTTATTCAACGAATTCTCACTAAGCACCTGCCCCTTGCTGTGCATGGTGCCAGGCACTGAGAATACAGTAGTGAAAAAAACAGACTTGGTCCCCGTCCTCATGGAGCTTTCTCAGTCCAGGACACACTGTCCATCTTGTGGCTGCTATTATAAGCTGTCGTTACTGCACACCCACTATTTGCCAGTTGTGTACTGTACACTTCACACACAAGTGATTTAATACTTGCAGCAAGGCTATGTATCCAGTCCCATTTTACAGATGGGCAAACAGGGTTAGAAGGATTATGAAACTTGCCGAGAGTTAGTAGGCTGTAGAGTCAGATTTGATTAGGTCTACCTGACTCCAAAAAAATAACAAAACGTTCCATACCTTAAAAAAACTACAATGAAAAAACAGCCCTACAACGATAGACTCTCATAAAGACATGTGATCATTAGTACTATTTGTTCTTCTTAAATTATCATTATAAGATTCTGTCCAGCTAATTTTCAGGATTGCCTTTCAAGACTCCATTGATTCTGCCAAGCTCACTTTGAGCTATGTGTGTGTGTATTTAAAAGCCTGGGCCGGTGCAGTGGCTCACTCCTGTAATCCCAGCACTTTGGGAGGCCGAGGCGGGTAGATCATGAGGTCAGGAGTTCGAGACCAGCCTGAAAAACATGGTAAAACCCCGTCTCTACTAAAAATACAAAAATTAGCCAGGTGTGGTGACACACACCTGTAATCCCAACTACTCTTAGGAGGCTGAGGCAGGAGAATCGCTTGAACCCAGGAGGTGGAGGTTACAGTGAGACAAGATCACGCCACTATACTCCAGCCCTGGTGACAGAGTGAGACTTTGTCGCAAAAAAAAAAAAAAAAAAGAAAAGAAACAAAGCCTGATGAAATTATTTCTTTAGTGACTTTTCACTTATATCCGTATTCACATCTTGGAAGAAGAGGTAAGCTAAATCAAGCTTCTGACATAAGATGAGTGCTTTGCTCCTCGTAGGTCCTCACTTAGATTCTCGCGGGAACGTTCCAGCCTACATTATTTGTGGTGATGTGTAGATTGCCTCATCGTTATCTTGGGATGATTCTTTTTGGAGAAGGGAGAGCAATTTAAAAATTTATTTGTACAGCTTTTAAAATAATGACAGACAGGAAACAACAGGTGCTGGAGAGGCTGTGGAGAAATAGGAACACTTTTACACTGTTGGTGGGAGTGTAAGCTAGTTCAACCATTATGGAAAACAGTATGGCGATTCCTCAAAGATCTAGAACTAGAAATACCATATGACCCAGCCATCCCATTACTGGGTATATACCCAAAGGATTATAAATCACGCTGCTATAAAGACACATGCACACGTATGTTTATTGCAGCACTATTCACAATAGCAAAGACTTGGAATCAACCCAAATGTCTATCAGTGACAGACTGGATTAAGAAAATGTGGCACATATACACTATGGAATACTATGCAGCCATAAAAAAGGATGAGTTTGTGTCCTTTGTAGGGACATGGATGCAGCTGGAAACCATCATCCTTAGCAAACTATCACAAGAACAGAAAACCAAACACTGCATGTTCTCACTCATAGGTGGGAACTGAACAATGAGATCACTTGGACTCGGGAAGGGGAACATCACACACCGGGGCCTATCACGGGGAGGGGGGAGGGAAGAGGGGGGCGGGGAGGGATGGCATTGGGAGTTATACCTGATGTAAATGACGAGTTGATGGGTGCTGACGAGTTGATGGGTGCAGCACACCAACATGGCACAAGTATACATATGTAACAAACCTGCACGTTATGCACATGTACCCTAGAACTTAAAGTATAATAATAATAATAAATAAATAAAAATAAAAAGTAAAAAATAAAAATAAAAAAATAATAAAATAATGACAGAATATAGACTCATCCAAGATTTGACCAAGAGTCAGAGCCACAACTCTTCATGTAAATGACAACAGTTTGCCCTGGTAGGATCACCGTGTGACTTGTTTGTGGAAAGTGTGCTCCAAGCTTAATTAGGCAGAGGATGGTCTAGGTCGCACCAGGATCTGACAGCCACATTCCAGAGGCTCTCTGCCGAACAAATGATAAAGGAATGTAGAAAGTGCTTACCATGTTTTCCATAGTCACATACTGACCTGCAATCTGTTAGGACAGAAAACCTAACTTATTCTCTGAGGTAAATCTAGTGGCCTAACCTTGTCTCTTCACATTTCTTCCCAACTAGGTTTCCATTGTTTACTGCTGTGTATCAGATCTGCTACGAAAGCAGACCGGTTCAAGAGATGTTGTCTTGTCTTCAGAGCCATCCAGAGCATACATAAAGTGAATCATGCAGCGTGTTGGGGGAAGTTCTGCCTTTCTGATCAATCTTTTGGGTTCACGTGGAAACCAGGACTTGGCAACATGATGTTTGTTTGACTGTAATCTCATCATGGATATGTATGGATTTTTACAGGATCGTTTTTGAATTGTGAGAGGCAGTTCATTGGCAAAGATGTACTGGGCAGTAACTAAACACACATGCAAACGTGTGAATGGTGGTTTATTCCTCATTCTGTGGATGTTTCTATGAGCCAAAATTAAATGTCTTTTTTTCAAAATTGCTTATGAAATTTCCACACAATGGTAGCTTATAAGATTGGAACGATCTCAACTAAATTTTTTAGGTGTAATTCATACGTATTGGAGGATTTTTTTTTCTCATTCTTCTAATGTTAAATTTTAACCAGCATTAACATGGTAGAGTGGAGGAGTGAGTGTGTTCAAAGATCAACATATTTAACACTATCTTAAAGCCAGCATAATTAACTATTTTGATTGTGGGCTGACCTTTGTTTTTTGAACAATCAGGTATTTTTAATTAGGTAATCCGCTCATATTTTCCCCTCACTGCAGTTGTCTGCATTTTTAGCCTCTTTTCTCTTCGTTAGTTGTCAGAATGTGCCTTCATCAAGGCTCAGCAGTAACAGAAGACAGAAAACTCACCTGGGATTTTCCTGCTGTGGCTGGCACATCCTTCTGATTAACAGACACCTGTATGATGCTTTTGGCTAGTTAGTGCATTTTTTGCAAACATTTTTCTTAAGCATCACAGATCCACTGGGGGGTGTGGGGGGCTACTGTTCCTCCTCTTGTTAGATGCAGTCTCTCCTCCTGGTCACCTAGTGAGCAGGGACAGAGCCAGGAGTCAAGTGCAACGCCAAGGTGCATGACCCTCTGAGAAGTCACTGGGCTGATTTGACCTCCGACTAATTGGTTGTGGCAAATGCCATGTGCAGCCTTTCCTGAGGCCATAGGAGGGCTTCCTGCCGCTGAGATCTGTGCAGGCCATCCTCTCAACGGTGCCACTCCAAGGGCAGTCCTCAGTGCAGCAGCATCAGCTTCACTTGGGGGGAGGGGGTGGTCTCAGAAATGCAGGTTCCCGGGTCCCACCCTGGACCTCCGAAGGAGTATGGCATCTGTGCTTCTGATGCTCACTACAGTTTTGGAACCACTACTTTAGAAAACCTGCTTTAACGTGGCATTCCTCTAATCGTGTTCCCTAGGAAATGAGTGTCCCAAGATCCAGTGATTATTCCAGGTGTTCCCTGGAAAGGTCGAGTGAGTTTGCAAAACACTACGTGTGTACGCGTCTTGAAGGTGTAGAATGTATGTTTATGCATCAGTGGAACCCATTTTTCTAGCCTAGCAAGTCCCAAACACATTACACTGAAGAGAGATTTTGGTGAGGAAACTTGCCAGAGTTTTCAGGGAACACTGTTCTTAGGCTTAGGTGACCTTAGGATAACTCAAGTAGACCCTTCACTCCCTGTGAGAAATTAGGATGAATAACTACCTGTGGTATTGTTGGTTCTGAACTTCTCCAGTTTAGGCCTGCTGTGAATCTTTGATGAAGCTTTAAGGTGACGCTGTTGTACAAGACGTCAGCTTTGCTGAAACGCACATTACCTGGAATACGTGCTTTAACTGTAGAATTAGGATGGGATTTACTGTACTGTTTTGAATGAGATTGGCTTCAGAATAGCATTGCAGTTACCTTACATAGCACTTGATACGTGTTAAAGGAACATATGAATGTAATTTATATATTCCTGGAATTTCAGTTACTTTGTGAGATTTGGGGCTGTCCCTCAACCCCAGTTTAGGATTTCTTTTTTTCTATACCTTGAAATGACTATAAAATAGATTTTCATGGGAATTTTAAAGACTCTATCCAAAACATTTTTGGAGCGTTTTAAAGCCCCATACACAGATGTATACGAAAGCACACAAAACACTCCAGCTTTCAGCAGTTTTGGCACCACCGTTAACCCACTTTGCTTGTCTCATGAAAAATCTCTGTTAAAGTATGTACATGGGTAACAAAAAGTTACTTTTAAAGATCTATAAAGGGCTGTAGGCTAATTGTGGTGTCTAGTAAGTAGCATAATGAGATGTGAGGAGTTGGGACTTTGCGTGTTTTGCGTATTTTCGTCTGCATTCAGCTTCTTACTCTGGGTTTGTACTTGAGTGTTATTTCTTTACAAATGCCCTTGTAATTACCACTCTGAAGTCTGCTGACTGTGTCTCTTGAACATACTTAGGATATTCTGCACATTATGGAAAAAGGTAAATTTTATAAGTTTCTGCTCTACTAACTGTAGATATTTATGACTCTGCGAGTTATCTATTTTTATAACCACCTGTGGTCCATTGTTCATTTTAATTCACATTTCTTACAAAGTGTGGTAACAGGGAGGGAGACACCTAGACCAGAAGCTCAATTTGTACAACTTCAGCCAATCTGTGAATGTAAAAACTACACTGTTGCCTTGCTAGGATCCACCCTCCTATAATGTGGAACAACTATCCGAATGAAATCCACCCTAGGAGATGGAGTCAAACTAAACTTGTGGTTTTTCATTTAACTTTTGACTATAACATGGCCCCATGGCATCCACACCAAGAGGAGTGTTGCGATGAGGTGCCGGTGTGCAAAGGGAACTTTAGCTTTTCCACTGGTTCTCATCTGCTAGCCTTTTACATACATGTGTACTATATTTGTTTACAGACTGTAGGTGGATATATAATTTAAAAGCTTGATTTAATAAACATTTAACCCCCTAAACTTGCGCTGTGGATCCTGTTTTTCTTTTTACCAATTTAGGTAATCATTTTATTTGTCAGCTCTTTCTTTTTTTCCTGAACTGTGTTTCATTACCAATATCAAAAACAGTTTTCAACAGAAGGGCTTCATCTCTAATCCCAGGCCTTAAATGCATCTGTTTTTATTGTTTACTGATATTTTTATATAATTGCAGTTTAGGATGGAGACCTTCTGGTGAATTTGAAATCCCCTTCTCCCCACTCCATATATACCTTTAAAATCTGGGAAAATCCAGTGCTGATCTCATAAAAATATAAGGGAAATTCCTAGAATCCTAAAACAAATAGGGGACCGATTGGCAGAGTCAAAAGGATTGGGTTGTGAAGCTTATGCTACACCAGAGCCCACCAAAGGCTATGTTGTCAGGGGAAAAATGAGCTAAGGAAAGCCAGGTATAGGCACAAATAAGGAGGCTGGGCCCCATGGGGAGAAAAATGTTTTGTTTTGTTTGCCACAGAGTCTCGCTGTGTCACCCAGGCTGGAGTGCTGTGGGGGCACACGCCTGTGGTCTCAGCTACTCAGGGGGCTGAGGTGGGAGGATCACCTGAGCCCAGGAAGGTTGAGGATGCAGCAAGCAGAGATCATGCCACTGCACTCCAGCCTGGGAGACAGAGTGAGACACTGTCTTGAAAAGATAAATAATTGAAAAATAATTCATTATGAGTGAAAACCAACAGATTTTTAAAAACAAAGAACCTTAGGATTTCAGATAATTTGAGAAATACCATAGATGCTTTTTAAAAATCATCTGAAATCCTTTATGGAGGTGGGGTCTTACTATGTCACCCAGGCTGGACTGCAGTAGTGTGATCATAGCTCACTGCAGCCTCCAACTCCTGGGCCCAAGCAATCTTCCTGCCTCAGCCTCCCAAGTAGCTAAGACTCCAGGAGCATGGTACCACACCCAGCTTTTTTTTTTTTTTTTAAAGTAAAGATAGGGTCTTGCTATGTTGCCCAGGCTGGTCTCAAACTCTTGGCCTCAAGCAATCCTCCCGTCTTGGCCTCCCAAAGTCCTGGGACTACAAGCATGAACCTGGCCAGATGCTTTGAAAGATATTTTTTAAAATAAAGGCATAAAAGAAGGATTAAAACATAAATTATTTGAGAGGAAAAAAGAATCCCAGCCAGGCAGATTTGAAAAAGAACCTATTCAAACATTTAGGAATGAATATAATCATTTGAATTTTAAAAATAGGCAGATGGAAAGATTAAAGACTAGATTTGACAGAGCTACAGATGGAATTGGCAAACTGGAAATGAGATCTGAGGACATTAAAGTATTAGCAAAGAAAATATTTGAGGATTTAAAAGGTAAGTGGAAGATAGAATAGGACTTGAACATGCATCTGATAGGAGTTACAGAAGAGAGAAAAGGGAGGCAATTTTTGAAGAAAAGGCTGAAATTTGTCCTGATTTAATTATGTGCATTCAATTTTATGTTATTCTCCATAATGTATCTCTATTAAAATTTAATCACGTGGTCTTTATAACTTTTTATGACTACATATAAACTAAGTTGATGGTGAACGTTTTTGAGGAAATATGCTTTATGAAGAATCTGTATGGATAATCTAATTTACTGAAGCTATGATTGATTCAAGTTACTGAAGCAAGTGATGTTACCTTTGGTAGGGATGGGTGACAGCAGGTATGGTACTGTGGGAAGATTTGTTCTAGCTCCTACTTAACCATTTAATATCCATGTTGTTTAGCCAAGTCAGCTAACTTCTCTTTGAAGTTCATTTTTCTCATTGGTAAGTGGGAATAACATCTGTGCAGCCTGCCTCATAGAATTGCTGTAAAGGTCCATAAAGAGCAGGAAATCAACATATTAAAGGAGAAATATCTGTTTGTGGCAGAAACAATGCCATATGTTCACTAAATTATTTTTTCTTCTCTTTTCTTTTTTTTTTTTTTTGTAGATACACAGTTAAATTACATTTCCCAACCTCCCCAGCAGTTAGGTGGCACCACATGATTGAGTTGTAGCCAATGACATAGGGAGACAAAAATGCCACTTTCAGGTGTTCTGTTCTGTCTGATTCTTCGTTATTTCTTCTGTGTGTGCTGGTTGGATATCAATGTCCAGTATGTTCTGGAAGCCATACATTGAAGATGATGGGCCCCTTTCAGCCAGGATTCTACAAGACAATGTGGAGAAAGTACCCCCCCAATCACATTGGTCTGTGATAGGTATAAAAATGATTGTATTATGCCACGGAGACATAGGGGTTACTTGTTATAGCAGCTAGCATAACTTCATTCATTGCTAAAAAGATGTTTGAGGAGATCCTTTTGTGGTTGATAAGTGTGATGATTGAGTTTTCATGCTCATGTGTGAGATGTGCCCCCACTCAAACCTGTCACAACATCTACTTATTATCAGACATGAAAAAAAAATAGATGTTTCAGGAATTTAAAAATGCAACTTGCAGAAACATCAAGAGATTAGGGAAATTTTCATCCCTTGGTCACTACAGCATCACAGTGTCTGTTTTGCCATCACTTTTTTGGACACAGGGCTATATATGAATGTGGGCATGCCTATGGGTGTGTCTGTCTGACTCTTCCCTACCCAGGATAACTCTGGCTAAATCAAAATTTGTATATCTAATCGTCTTTCTCTCTCTCTCTTTTTATCTTTTTCTTTTTTTTTTTTTTTTTTTTTTTTTGAGACAGAGTCTCACTTTGTCACCCAGGCTGGAGTGCAATGGCACAGTCTAGGCTCACTGCAACCTCTGCCTCCAGGGTTCAAGCAATTCTGCCTCAGCCTCCAAAGTAGCTGGGATTACAGGGGCGTGCCACCACATCTGGCTAATGTTTGTATTTTTAGTAGAGACAGGGTTTCACCATGTTGGCCAGGCTGGTCTCAAACCCCTGACTTCGTGATCCACCCGCCTCAGCCTCCCAAAGTGCTGGGATTACAGGCGTGAGCCACCTTGCTCGGCCTCATCCTTCTTTTTCTAGGACAAATGCCAGCAAGTTCCAGGACTTATAACGTGCTTAACATCAGAGAAGTCTTCGCCAGGTGGTGATGTCCTTAAGATGTCTTCCTCGTTTCAAAAGCTTTAAGTTAGAAATGTCACGAGATCTTAGATAAGGCCATATGCTACTTGTAACTTCTAAAACCATGTCTGTCTGAAACCCGAAGGAGTGGTTCTTCAGCTCCCCCTCAAAGACTGAGGAATTAAACTTATCTGAATTGTATACATTGTGAGTGAAATAGAGTCATTGGAAAGTACTTTACCATTCAACTCAATGCACCGTGTTATTTGTCAAATTGGTGTTATTTGACTCATTACAAATGAAAATGCTTTTATGCTATGATAGAAGTGTTATTTGCATTTTTTGTAACTAGTCTTATTTTTAAATAATTTTTCAATAGGTAACACAGTCATTTGGTTAAAAAATAAAGCCTGCTTCCCAAGGAGTTATTAGTTTGTAACAATCTCTTCTAGAATTTCATTTCACACACATAAGCAAAATATATATATTCTTATTCCCTCCCCCATTTCTCTACACAAAATTGAGCCTACTAGATGCATTGTTCCTTATCTTGCTTTTTTTACTTAACATGACATCTTGACAATCTGTTATATCAGTTATTTTTAACAACTGCATGTTTAACTTTTTTACTTTGAAATAATGACGAATTCATAATAAATTGCAAAGGTACCCTTCGCCCCGTTTTCCGCTAATATATCAACACCTAGTTTTTAAAATTGTAAGTTAAAATAACAGTAGCAAAACACTTTCAGCACTGCTCGCTTTCTCCCTTCCTTCCTTCCTCCCTCCCTCCCTCCCTTCCTTCCTTCCCTTTTCTCTGTTCTTTCTTGTCAGGATTTCCCTCTGTTGCCCAGGCCGGGATGCAGTGGCTCTATTAGCCCACTGCAGCCTCCAACTCCTGGGCTGAAGCATTCCTCCTGCCTCAGCCTCTTCCAGTAGCTGGGACTTCAGGCATGAGCCACCACACCCAGCTAATTTTTGAATATTTTGTAAAACCAGGGTCTCACCATGTTACCAAGGCTGATCTTGAACACCTGGCCTCAAGTGATTCTCCTGCCTTGGCCCCCCAAAGTGCTGGGATTATAGGTAAAAGCCACCATGACTGGCCCACTTTTAGCACTGTTCTAAGTGCTCTGCGTATACGAACGTACTAATAAAAATGTATCACCCCCATACACAGATGGGGAAACTAAGGCACAAAGAGGATAAAGAATGTGTCCAAATAACAGAGATAGTAATTAATGAGGCCAGGTTTTGGACCTGGGGAGTTTAGCTTAAAAGTCGGTGTGTTCTTAACTCTTAGATAAGACTACATTAACTCCTTTGAGTAATGGGTGTTCATAGTTAAGCAAAAGCAAAGAATGATGTGAAGGGTTGAAAGTGTAATCACTCTGAATTCTCTGGCAAACTTTCATCAGTGTACTGTATTCATGCATGTGACATATTTTAAGACAATACTGTTTTAAAACTTTTTAAATCGTTTTAATATTGAACTTTCTGTATCAATATAATCTCCTACACCATTCTGCATATCTGCATCATTTTCTGACTCTTCCTTAGTTTATTAAAGATAACTATTTGTTTTCTGTCTTCCTTTTATTGTAATAATTGGTGCAGAAAACATTCTTGCACATGGATTTCTGCTCATTTATGTAAGTGAATCTACAGTATAAAAGCCCGGAAGTGGAATTGCTGGCTCAAAGGTATGTGTGTTCTACATTTTAATAGAAACCGCCAAATCCCCCCTCACAAAGATGGCTGCAATTCATGCTTCTGACCTCGCTTTCTGCTCCTAATTACCTCTACAGCCTCTATTAGGAACTAATTACCTCTACAGCCTCTATTAGGGAATTCTTTATAATAACCGGAGACCTAAATTGAACCAATACATCCCAGAAATGTGAGCCTGTGTACTTATCAATCATTTATGTCTCTCCTATCAGTTTCACTGTGAAAAATAAAATTTTTTGTTATCCAGAACTACCATTGTGTGAAAGCAGCCATCTTAGTATAGTTGTAACAGTTGGTATTGAAAGTTCTTTTTTTTTTTTTTTTTTTTTTGAGACAGGGTCTTGTTCTGTCACTCAGGCTGGAGTGCAATGGCATGATCTCGGCTCACTGCAACCTCCACTTCCCAGGTTCAAGCAATTCTCCTGCCTCAGCCTCCAAAGTAGCTGGGATTGCAGGCACCCACCATCACACCTGTCTAGTTTTTTGTATTTTTAGTAGAGACAGGGTTTCACCATGTTGGTCAGGCTGGTCTCAAACTCCTGACCTCAGGTGATCCACCCACCTCGGCCTCCCAAAGTGCTGGGATCACAGGCGTAAGCCACCGCACCTGGCCTTGAAAGTTTTTATAGTCACAGAAAGGTTCATTTAAATGATGTTTATAACGAATGTTAAAACAAGAAACATTTTTTTTTTTAACCACAAATTCACTATTTATGCAAAACCTCTTCAAGCTGTTGTCAAAACAAGCTGAAATGGGGGTGAGATGCTTTTCTGGGGGAGTTCCAGGTTCTAATTAACTATGACCCTTGCCCACTAGAGGTCGTTCTTCGTGAGTAACTTTTCCCTAGGCAGTTGGCATCCTGTGAAAGACAACATCCTTATTTCTGTGGCATTTCGGTCACGTTTTTAGAAGGACACATATTTCTTATGAACTAAGCTAAATTTGTACTAGGAAGCTGCCCAGTGTCTAAGTTTCACTTTGACTTTTCAACTCAAAACGGACCACAAATTTTTTGTTGTTCCAATAAAACTTTATTTACAAATATAGACAGTGGGCCATATTTCGCTTGAAGTCTGTCAATCCCTAGGTTAGCAGACAAATTTTTTAAACAAGAAAAATAGAGTTGATGCAGCCTTTCTCTGCAAGGGAACACGGCCTGGGAAATAGAGGTCTGGAGCAAAATGTGAGTCCGCAGAATACAAAGGATACAAATGAAGAGATGCATAGGGCCAGGTATGGGGCCAGCGGCATGGAGCTTCCACGCCCTCGCTGGGCGCGCCAGTCTCCAGGGACCTCCGTGTGCTCAGCTATCCGGAAGCTCCCAGACCACACATTTTGACATACAGCAGCTTTACTTTCACTGCTGGCCCGTGTCCACCTAGATGTCTGGGGGACTTTTGTTACTTCTTGATCTCTTTCCCTTCCTTGATGTTGGAGATCCACTTATGAACATCTTTATTAAATTTCTGTTTTCTTCTCTCTGTCTCTCATTCTGACACTGACATTCTGACAAAAGCAAAAAACACTTGCTTCCTGCTTTTTGATTTTAGAAAAGATTCCAGGAACACACCTGGGAAATACTTTTAAAGGAGGCAGTTTCAGCAAGGAGAGTGGTAGGAAAGATAAAACCTGTTTGCATCCTAATCTTTCTGGTTTGCTTGTCCATTATCTTTGGAGATAGCATAATTTTCACTAGGATGCTGTGTAATCATGAAGCTAATGAAATTTAAGCTTCAAGACCCTCACTTGTGTAAATCCTTTCTAAGGCCCTGTACCAAACTTTGTTTTCATCGATTTTTATTTTTCTTAAAGTCATGACCCTCTAAAACTAGTCCATCTCTCGTTTCAGGACTTTGGAGTCAAGTGGGTGTGTAAATTTTAGACCTGTGTGAACTTGGGGAAGTAAGTTCTCCCTAGGCCTTAATTTTCTTGTCTGTAAATAGTATCTTTTATCTTGGGTTTCTTGAGAAGTCAGAAAACATGTCATTTGCTTTTCCCAATTCCCTGAACATATTAGGGGACTTCATGATGGAAAGAACCCAGAGAGAAAAGGACAAATCCATATTTAGATTGAATTTCTTGGGGCCTTTGTAGGGAGATGTCCAGGAAGCAAGAGGACACTCTGGACAACAGATCAAAAGGGGATGAGGAGCAGACATGTTGGGTGAGGCCAGTGCCCAGGCAGTTACTGAAGCCAGAGTTGGGTGAAGGAAGTATCTGTGTGGCAGGAAGGAAGAAGTGGGAGTCTAAGCCCAGCACAGTGTCCAGGGTGAGGCCTGAACTTCAGAAGTTCACATTTCATTTTTTGCGGGTAATTTATAAATCTTGCACCCCATTCCTCAGGACTTATTCATTCAGGACCCTGTTCTCATTGATCCTGCTGTCCTAAGTGTGACAACCATTGGGAGTCCGTTTAAAATTAATGATTGCAATACCCAGAGTAGTCACTTGAGGGCAGCACTGCGCAAGGGTTATTCAACCAACATCGTTCATTTAACAGATACTTATTGAGGACATGTTGTGTGCTAAGCAAAGTTGTAACTAGGGTCAAGGAAAGCTTTCCTGAGGAAGTGACCCTCGACCCATGTAGCAGGATGGGGTGGAATTAAATAGGGAAGGAAGAGGTGTTCCAGGTAAAGGTAGCAGCATGTGCTAAGGCTCTGTGATGGCAGAAAGTCTGGGAGTGGGGGAAGAAGGGACAGTGAGATGGTAGTTGGAAAAGCGAGTGGGATGTGGAGGCAGATCGGGGTTAGAGCTCAGTTTCTAGAGCCTATTCACATTTTCTGAGCGGTTACTACATGTCAGGCCCTTTCCTATAACTTATTTCAAGGAAAGTGATAGTAGTCCCATTTTGCAAAGGCACAGAGGTGTGGCTACCACCAGTCTTTCTTCAAGGCACCTTTCCTTCCCAGAGCATCCTTGTCTCCACTGGACACTAAGTCCTACCTTTCCTTCAACACATGGGTCAATTGTGTCTTCAAGTTGAATATCTTACCGATCTTTTTGTGCATACATCCTGTCCTGGTGACTGGGCAGTTCTCCCTAAGCCAGAGGTTCTACTGATACTGTGTGTCCTCAGCATCTAGCCCAGAGATGACCACTAGGGGGTGCTCTGTTCCAGTCGGTTCCTATCTGGAAGTAGGCACAGGAGACGGCGATGTGGCTGATCAAATGACATGGTGATGTAGTAGATCTTGGCTCCACTTCACCGCTCCCTGAATCCATGCATTTGGTCACGAGACTTTGCAGACTTTACAGATAGAGTATACTTCCCAGGCCCTCAAATCTGGGTTTGGTCTTGTGACTTGCTTTGCCAATGCAGTGTGGCAGGAGTGATGGTGTGCCAGATGCAAGCAATATATATATTTGTCAACTGGAATTTCTCCTATACTTTTGCTCTATTTAGTCTCATTTTTAAGGAGATAAAATATGAATTATATTTTAAATATTTTTATTGCTTACAATAGCTCAAATTCATTTATTTTTATCTGCTGTCTTACTTTCCATTATATGAATAAATCCTATTCTAGTTATTCATTTCCCTATTGATGGGATTTAGGTTGTTTGAAGGTTTTGTTTTTGGTTTTGGTTTTTTTTTACTGATAAAGAAACAAAATGGAAAATATTTCTGTGCTTGCCTCCTGTGTACCTAAGTGAGACTTTCTCATGGGTATATACTAGGAAGCCATGGGATACTCACATCTTCAAATTTACTAAAATATTACTAAATTGCTTTTCAAAGACCTTGAACCAATCTCTTCTCCCACCATTAGTAAAGAAGAATTCTCATTTCTCCACATTTGGCATCACCTGGTGTTGCCATACTAACTTGTGTAGGTTTTTGCCAATCTGATAGGTCTGAAATGGTATCTGGTTGATATTTTAATGTTCATGTCCCTGATTTCCAAAGATGTTGAGCTTCTTTCTTTGTGTTCATTGGCCTTCCAATGAATTCCTGTGAGTTGACGATGCATATCCTCTATTTTCCTTTTCTTCTTCCTTTTTTTTGTTTTGCTCCTGAAAGTCTGTCTTCACATGATCTTAATATTTTATATTCTATATCATGTATATCTGTATATTATATAAAGATAATATATTAAAGACTACAATATAGTGTATGCAATACATTTAAAATACATATTATTTGTATATTTGGTTGCTAATATGCACTGCAAAGATCTTCCAGTATTTTATAACAATTTTATTGAGATGTAGTTCATATATCATACAATTCAACCATTGAAAGTGTACAATGGGTTTTTGTTACAATTTTAGAACATTTTCACAAGCTTAAAAAAAAAAAACCCTCACCTTTTGGCTATCACTTCCCTATTCCCCCATCCCCAACCCTAAGCAACCACCAACCTACCTTCTGTCTCTATAAATTTGCCTATTCTGGACATACAAATGGAATCATATAATATGTGGTCTATTGTGACTGACTTCTTTCATTTTGCCTCATTTTTCAAGGTTTATCCATGTTGCAGTATGTATCAAAACTCCATTCCTTTTTATGACCAAATAATATTTCATCATAGGGATATGCTACATTTTGTTTCCCCACTCATCAGTTAAAGTAATGTTTACTGAAAAATGTAACGAAATTCAAAACTGTTTTTAATAGCATCTGATTTCTACTCATCTGATCTGGTTGCTTACCCCTGACCTCTCCTCACACACACAAAAAGTTTGTTTTTGTTTTTTGTTTTTTGGTTTTTTTACCATGATGATCAAAAAGTTTCTGACTGGCTTTGAACTTTACTTCACTGGCGAGAATCCTCCATTCCAATCCCCATAAAGAGGCAGGCCTGGGGACCCTTGTTATCCTGTGTGGCCTGGGATCAAGAGCATCAGCATCACCTGAAGCTCGTTAGAAACGCCGACTCTCCAGTCTCCCAGACCTGTCTGGATTAGACTCTGAACTTGAAGGAGATCCCCAGGTGAGTCCTGTGCCCATTTGCTTTGACAAGCTCTGCCCTGGACCACTCTTTCTTACCCAGGTCCGCGTTGAAATCACCTGGAAGCCTTTGAGAACAATGCCAAGGACCTGCCCGCCTTTCTGAGATTCTGATTTCACTGCTTTAGAGTGGGTACCAGACTTAGCGTGTCTCCAGAGCTCCCAGGGGATCCCACTGAATAGCCAGACCTGATGCAGATCTCTTTGAGGAACAATCCCAACTTTTTTCTGTAAACCACTGTCATTTAGGGATGTTTAGTCGACATGATTTAAGCCACCAAATTTGCAATTCTGTGAAGCAAAACTCACTGGTTCTCAGTGAAGCAGCTGCAGGCCCCTTTTTAAAGGGACTGGAGTATGACGGCCAGTTACACCTTATGAGAGGGTGTTCAAAGTTCTGTTGACAAAGATGATTTGTGTTTCTAAGAAAACACAGCTGAAGCCCTGTGAAGGGTAGGTTGCCAAGGATGTGATAGTTTTTCTTGGTTCATTTTCAGTTCCCTGTTTACAAATTTGCTCTGCAAATTTGGAATGGCTACTACTTTAAGCAGCGTTTACCCAAAAATGACTTCTTCCTTACTCCTGCCAACAGAGTAAATACAATAAGAACGGACATCTTGGGTAGACATCAGGATGTCTCTTTTTAAATAAACCCCATCCTGATCTTATCTTTGCTAAGGAAGCTGTGGCAGCCACAAGCTGTCAAATCAATTTCCCTCCTTTCTCATCCCTCCGAGGATTTCCTTAATGCATGTGTTTCTGTTCCCTGTCATGTCACTGGGCTCACACAGCAGTCACCACAGTAACCATCTCACGGGTGGGGTGGGGAGTTCAGTATCCACCCTTCGTATCCACAAAAGGCTTTGCCACCTTACTGGGGGGTTGTCTATGTTTCCTTGTCATTTACAACCCTGTCCCATTTCTGTTCCAGATAGTGGCACAGTAATGCTCCAGATGGAGGCCACTTTTCTTGGAGTTAAAGGAAACAGGAGAGGGATGTGTGGTGTTTGCGCCATGCATCCTGCCATTATCCAACTCACAGATACGCGTGTGCGTCCTCTGGACTTTCTGGCTATGGTCTTTTCAGCCACCCCAGAGATTGTGTCACCTTGGCTTACCGAAGGGAGTGACCACATGAGAATCAAAGGCCCCGGGGTTCCTGAAATCTACACCAGGCAGGGCACATACAGGTGTCAAATCGCTTCTTGGGTTCTCTCCATAAGCAGCTAAATGACTACGCTGTTAACTTGATCTATTTCTCTCATACTGGGCCAGCAAACCCTGCTTTATTTTCCAGATACCTAGTGCTAATTCTCCTGTGTTTGTGACACGTTACAAATTCCAAATCTGGGCTATTTTTCTACTACTTGAGGCAGATTCCTTAGAGGTTTTTAATCTGATAAAGAGTTCTCAAACCTGGACAATCCAAGGTGTGAGTCTCAGTTTGAGAGAGGACAGACCTCCTTTGACCCAGCAAGTCAGAGATCTTTCCTGGGTGGTGAGTTCTGTGCCCACAGAAGCAAGCATGGCTTGCTTAGCAGTACAGTACCTTGAGCCTGCCATGGACAATTACTTCTGGTTTTGATCTTCAGTAAAGACTTTTGCTTCATTTTCTGGTACACTGCCTTTCTGATCACATTACAGGTCTGCACCTGCGTGTCTGTGCGCATGTGTGTGTCCTTTGTAAATAACAGCCTGTTCTTTTCTTTCAGCCAGTCCTTGCCTGCTCCCCTGCCCTGGCTTTTTTATTTTTTAAACTGGTTTCATTCTTGTAAATCAGAACTCCAATAACAATTGAGTAACCTGGCCTGAGGTCCCTGTCTCCTGGAGGTGGGAGGATGCACACAATGCTTATTGGCAATTTCCACAGAAGTGTGTTGAGCCACTTGCAGTGCGATTTATTTTTCCTCCAGAACAACTGATCACAACTTCTGAGACATCTCTGATGTCCTCTGCAAACTCCAGCGTGCATGTTCCTGCATGTGCTCTATTGACAAGGATTTGATGTGAACATCGTTTCTTTCAACTTTAGTACGTGTATCTGCGGAAGAATCTGTGTTCTTGTTGGTTCACAGAGCTGACTTCTTTGTTGGTTTCTAAGACAGCTTTCTGAAACAACAGGCTGGGGTGTGTGAGTGTGTGTGTGTGTGTGTGTGTGTGTGTGTGTGTAGAGGAGGAGAGAGAGAGAGAAACAGTGCCCCATGGATTGATTTCATTTGATCATTATGCCTAGGTTTCCAAGTCTGTCTGTTACTCCATTGCGTCCCTGTACTGTCATGCCTCTCTTCTACTCCCTTTTCTTTCTTTTTTTCTTTCTTTTCTTTTTTTTTTTTGAGACACAGTCTCACTCTGTCGCCCAGGCTGGAGTGCAATGGCGTGATCTCGGCTCACGCAACCTCTGACTATCAGGTTCAAGTTATTCTCGTGCTCAGCATCCCAAGTAGCTGGGATTACAGGCATGTGCCACCACGCCCAGCTAACTTTTTGTGTGTTTTTAGTAGAGACAGGGTTTCACCATGTTGGCCAGGCTGGTCTGGAACTCCTGACCTCAGGTGATCTGCCCGCCTCAGTCTCCCAAAGTTATGGGATTACAGGTGTAAGCCACTGTGCCCAACCTTCTCCCTTTTCTTTCTCTGCCCCCTCTTGCTTATTTTCTTCATTCCTAACCATCACATCCAGTTTCATCCACTTTAACACAGAACATTATATATGATTCTAAATTAATTGAACTGAAGAAGTTTTACTGTTCTCTGTTATTAAACGTCAGCAGAATAGAATGATTTCTTTTTCTTCTTAAAGAAAGGAAAAGAGTGGTAATTAAAATGCTTTCTTTTTCCTCTTTAGTTTTTTGGATGCCATATATATGATTTTGATGTCAAAATTTCAATCACCCTATATGATCCCATTTTTTTTCAGTTTGTATTAAACCAAGAGCATTTTCCCGTAGTATTAAATATCCTTAGGAAATATACTTAACCATGTATAAGTTGATGGCATTTTTAGTGTTTTGTTTTAATTTGGGGATACACAACCTAATATATCCATTGGTCTATTGCTAGTGGTAGAATTACAGGATTTGAAGGGTAGATTTTCAAAGCTTTCAATAAATATGACTCAACTGCCTACCAGCCACGTATGAGTGCCCAGGTTAGGCGCCCATGCATCTGGCATGGAGCAATATCTTGGAAAATACAACTTTGCTCATTTAATAGGCGAAAATGGTATCTTCATATTTTCAATTTGCATTTAAGTATCAGTAAGTTGAAGATCTGGAGATAACAGCATTTAGAAAAGGAAAAAGTTTACTTGCAAGAAATATGGGGACCTCAGAAGGAACTGCTCATCAGATAAAAAACACAACAGGTCATTAACACCAAACACTGCAAAATTACCAAGGTGACTGAATTTACAGTTGGTGTGTTCATGACAGAAAACCAGCAATTTTCTTACGGGGTTATCATTTCTACCAAGGCTGGAGTAGTCTTCAGACAGCAGTTTTGCAAAAGTCTGGGATAAAGTTGTTGCATTAAATAGTCAGCAACTTACAGGAAATGCTCTGGAGTTCATTTATTTGGGGGGCTAGGATTAGAGAGGGTTCAAAATGTTTGTTTTCTTCTAACCATGGGACGTGACGGAGGCAAGAGACCTGTTTTGCTTCCATGAGGTTTTTCAGGTGTAGACAGGACTGTGTATTTCTGCTTGCATAACTATATGTGTCTTTTGCCCTGTTTAATTTTACTGGGACTTACCTTTTGCTTATTGAAATTTGCTATACATTAAAACTCCATTGTCCTAAAATGTAAAAAAAATAGCTTTCAGTGTCATTTGCCTTTTCGTTTATGATATTTTTATCATAACTAACACTTTCATCTTTATGTAATCAAACTGTTCAATTAGTTTCCTTATAATTTCTGCTTTGGCACCACACTTAGAGAGTCCTTTTCAGTCGGGTGTGGTGGCTCACGCCTGTAATTCCAGCACTTTGGGAGGCCAAGGCGGGCGAACACTGTATAACTCCACTTATATGAGGTACACAGAGTAGCCAAATTCATGGAGACATAAAGTGTAGTGGTGGTTCCAGGGACGTGGGGGAGGGGAGGGTGGGGAGTTGATTAATGAGTACAGAGTTTCATCGTAGGAAGATGAAAAAGTTTTGGAGGTGGATGGTGGTGATGACTGTGTAACAGTGTTCATGTGCTTAATGCCATTGAACTATACACTTAAAATGATTAAAATGGCAAGTTTTATGTATATTTTACCACATTTAAAAGATATTTTTGCTTACATTTCCTCTTAATACTTTATAATTGCATTGTGTACTTTTCAGAACTATTCTGGCTGTGAAAGCACCAGCAATTCCTATCTACACTTCAAGTTTACCCATTGGTGGTGACAGGTGGTGGTTGGGTGCCTGGTGAAAATGAAATCAAGGCTGAGTTAGAAATGAGGACAGACCTTGAGAGATGGAGTCAGGCGTGCTCCTCAGGCTCTTTTGATGACAAGGAGCTTGGATTTTCTTAGACTACCTGTCCCACTTACTATCACTGTATAACAAACGACCCTAAAACTTGGTTGATTAAGCAAAACCATTTTATTATATGTCACAACTACATGGTCGCTGCACGGTTTTTTTGACCTGCCCTTGGAAGACACATCGTGTTACTTCCACTGCACTCTGTTGACTATGGTAGTGTCAGCTCAGACTCAAGGGGAAAGGAATCATAGGCCCCGTCCTGATGTGGGAGTGGCAAGGTCACACTGAGGAGAGCATGTGGGATGGAGGTTGTAGCCATCTTTGAAAAATAGAATCTCCTCCACTGCTAAGAAAAAGAGGATTTATTATAAAAATACAAAAGACTAGAATTAGGAAAACCCTAGAATGGACCAGTTGCTCTGTCTCTGACCTCTGCATGTCTGCTTTGCCCTCTTTCTATTCAGTTTCTCTTGGTCTTGTTTGGTTTCCCTCAGCCTCTGCTCCTTCCCAGCACACTGGCCTTTGCCCTGCTATGGCCTCTCCAGCCTTTCTCAAGCTTCCCCGAATGTGTTAGTTCAAACTCCGGAGAGAGGCTCTGACTGGCTCATCTCATATGTCTCAGCAACACTTGGTCCAATCAAATGGAGGGGCTGGCACAGGCGGGGAGTAAAGGGAAAGAGGAGCTGGGCGGCTCTCAGATCACCCTGCACTGGTTCTCACACCTGGCTGCATATTCGGATCACCCACGCAGCTTTAAAAACAGACCCATGGCCTGGGTCCCACCCTCAGAGATTCTGATTCAACTGATCTGGGGTTAGAGACTAAGCATGTGTGTTGTTTTAGATGCGTGGTACCCATGCTTCTCCCGAAACCAGGGAAATTTGCTGCTCGCTGTGATGACCGGGGAATAGCCGGCAGGTGTGGACAGTAAGCTAGCCCAGGGAGTATCATTTATCAGACAGGGAAAGAAAAACCGGCTTTTCTTGCTTTTTAGCATGTGTTGTTGCTTGTGTTGTTTTTTTCACAAATCTCAAAGAAATTGTGAACTCGAAGAGACCTTAGAGACAATCTAATTCAACACATTCATTTCCAGGTATGGAATAGGGCAACCAATTCGTCCTGGTTTAGCTGGGACTGCCCCAACTTTAGCATTGGAAGTACTGCTACATCCCAGGGAAATCCCTCAGTCCCAGGCAAACCGAAAAGGCTGTACCTTATATAGAAACTCTAACCCATTAGCAGTCACTGCTTGTCCGCCCTGCCCCCAGCTGCTGGCAACCATTTATCCACTTTCTGTCTGTATGGATTTGCATATTCTGGACAGTTCATATAACTGGAATCCCACAATATGTGGCCTTTTGTTTCTGGCTTATTTCACTTAGCATGTTTTTAAGGTTCATTCATGAAGCAGCAGGTGCACACACTTCATTTCTCTTTATGGCTAAATAACACTCCCTTATATGGCTTTACCACATTCATCTGTTGATGGACATTTGGGTCATTTCCACTTTTGGGCTATTATGAATAATAGCTCCTGTGAACATGTGTATGCAGGTTTTTGTGTGGACATGTCTTTGGTTTTCTTGGGTATACACCTAAGAGTGGGATTGCTGGGTCATATGATAACTCTATGTTTAACATTTTGAAGAACTGCCAGACTTTATTAAAGTGTCTGTATCATTTTATGTTTGTACCAGCACAAATATGAAGATTCTAATTCCTCCATAGCCTCACTAGCACCTGTTATTATCTACCTTTTGATTCTAGCCATCCTAGTAGGTGTGAAGTAGTATCTCATTGTGGTTTTGATTTGTGTTTCCCTGATGATTAATAATGTTTAACAACTTTTCATGTGCTTATTGGCCATTTGTGTATCTTCTTAAAGAAATGTGTATTCAGATCCTTTGCTCATTTTAAAACTGGGTTATTTATCTTTTTATTACTGAATTGTAAGAGTTCTTATCTATTCTAGATACAAGCCCCTTGTCAGATACATGATTTACAAATATTTTCTTCTTTTCAGTGGTTTTCTTTTTCATTTTCTGGAAGATGTCCTTGAAGCATAATAGTTTTTAATTTTGATGAAGTCCCATTTATCTATTTTCTCTTTTGTTGCTTGTGCTGTTGGTGTTATAGCTAAGAAACCATTACCTAATCCAAGACCATGAAGATTTAAGCCTATGCATTCTTTTAAGAGTTTTATAGTTTAGCTCCCACATTTATTTAGGTCTTTGCTCCACTTTGATGAAGTTTTGTATATGGCATGAAGTAGGAGTTCAATTTCGTCCTTTCGCACATGGCTATCCAGTTGTTTCACCACCATTTTTGAAGAAACTTCCTTCTCCACTGAATGGTCTTGGCACCCTTTTAGAAAACAAGTTGACCATAGATGTATAAATTTCTGTCAAGACTCTCACTTCTATTCCATTGACCTATATATCTATCCTTACACCAGTACCAAACTGTCTGGACTACTACAGATTTGTAGTAAGTTGTGAAATAGAGGAATGTAAGTCCTCCAACTTAATTCTTCCTTTTTAAGACGATTGTGGTTATTCTGGATACCTTGAATTTCCATATGATTTTTCTTTTTAGTTTTTCTCATTACTGTTGGGTTTATTTTTTTTAATTAATTAATTTTAATTGACAAAAATAGTATATATCACGTGCAACATGTTTTGAAATATGTATACATTATGAAATGGTTAAATTGAGCTAATTAACAAATCCATATGATTTTCAAGATCAGTTTGTCAATTTCTACAAAAAAATCCAGGTGAGATTTTGATAAGGACCGCATTGAAACTATGGATCACTCCAGGGCGTATTCCCATCTGAGCAATGTTAAGTCTTTCGATCTATGGACATGGGATGTCTTTTCATCTGTGTAGGTCTTCACTGATTTCTTTCAGCAGTGTTTTGTAATTTGAGTGTACTAGTCTTATACTTCTTATGTTAAACTTATTCCCAAGTAGGTTACTCTTTTTGATACTATTATAAATGGAAATGGAATTTTTAGATTAATTTCATTTCCAGATTGTTTACTTCAGAAAAATCAGAAATACAATTGATTTTTGTATATTGATTTTACCTCCTTGCTGAACTTGTTTATTAGTTCTAGTAATTTTTAGTGGATACTTCGTAATTTCATATATACAAGACCTATGTCTGCCAATAGATAACATATAGTTTATTTCTTCCTTTCAAATATAGATGCCTTTTATTTTATTTTCTTTCCTAATTAATTTGTCAGTTAGTTGAATGTTGAGTAGAAGTGGTGAGCACAGACATTCTTATCTTGTTCCTGATTTTAGGAAAAAAGCATTTGTCTTCCACCATTGTGTATGATACTATCTATGAGCTTTCTTTTTGTCGATGCCCTTTATCAGGTTTAAGAAGTTCCCTTCTAGTCCTGGTTAGTTGAGTGTTTTTGTCATGAACGTATGTTCAATTTTGTCAAATGCTTTTCCTGTGTCTACTGAGATGACCATGTGGCTTTTGTCCTTTTTTCTATTCATGTGGTATATTACATGATTTATTTTCATATATTGCCAACCTTGTATTCCTAGGATAAATCCCACTTGGCCACGGGGTGTAATTCTTCTATTTCACTGGTATTTTGTTAAAGGTTTTTGACTACATTTATAAGGGATATTGATCTGGAGTTTTCTTTTATTGAGTTGTCTCAGGTATCAGGGATAATACTGGCATCATGGAATGAGTTGGGAAATGTTCCCTCCTCTTCTACTTTTTGAAAGAGTTTGTGAAAATAATGGTATTCCTTCTTTTTCAAATGTTTGATAGAATTCACCGAGTGAAGCCATCTGAGTCTGGGGCTTTCTTTGTGAGTAGTTATTTGATTACTAATTCAATCTCTTTACTTGCTGTAATTCTCTACATAGCATTCATCTTGAATGTTTACACAATACTGTGTCAGGTCCAGTGCTAGTTCTTAAATTTCTTTTGGGAGGTTTGGACACTAAGAAGAGGGAAAGGGGCTAGATTCGTTCATTCATGTGGGTGTTCTTTCAAAACATGTATTGAGTACCCCTGGCTGTGTTCTGTGCTCAGCCCTGAAACTACTAAGACAAAAAAAGACAGCCACAGGAACTACCCTTAGGACGAAGGAGTGAACAAGCTGATTTCAGATCAGAGTCTGGGTGGCCACCTGCTGAGTGTGAGAGGAGACCCAGCAGTACTCATTGGTGTTGGAGTCGTTCTTAGCTCCAAACAAACAATGATGCCTCAGAGTCTTCTGGCACTTTGTAGGTTATAAAGTGCTTTCACTTATAAAATCTCATCACAGTTGATCCTTAGAGGCAATTCAGCAAAGTTCATTATCCCTCTTTGCAAAAGATGGAAAACCAATGTTCAGAGAAGGTCAGTATGAATTTAAACTTTTAGGCAGTGCTTCTCCTGTACTAACCCCATGTAAGGCCCTAGGAGATAAAGATATGACAAGGTTCTTGCCTTCAAGGAGCTGTCAGTCTGAGACAGAAAGAAAGAGACAGGAAGTCAGAGAGACGTAACAGTATATGATGGTCATCTCACAGGGTGAAATGGAGGCAGAGAGGAGGGAGTTCAGAAATGGTTTCACCATGAATGTGACCCTTAAAATGTGGCTGGGAGCAACCTGGACATTACACCAGGAAATAACAAAAGTCATTCAGAACTGGGATGACTATATGTCCTAGTTTCCCCAGGATAATACGTTTGCTTCTGTTGTCACAGTTTAAGTATCAGTAGCACCCTTTTTTCTTCTCAAAATACATGTTTGCTATATGCATGCTTTCAAAGTATTTCCCTAAAAAACTGTTGTAATTATGAAGGAAAAAATAGTAACTTTACCGTAGAGAAATCTGGCAGATGCTTAATCCAGTAACGAAGATTAATATCTTCACAGATGGTACCGATGGACATCATGTGCCTCCTGTTAAGATGTGCTGAGAGCTTTCCGCGCTCCCCACAGAGTGGTCCATACGGCGTTGTTCTGGATTCCAGTCGTAACTTAAAGGGAAACTTTCACAATATCCGGAGCCCTTGATGTCCTACAAATGAACGAAGAGGATGTCCTTAAGTTCCTTGCATCAGGAACCCACTTAGGTGGCACTAATCTTGACTTCCAGATGGAACAGTACATCTACAAAAGGAAAAGTGATGGCATCTACCTCCTAAATCTGAAGAGGACCTGGGAGAAGCTTCTGCTGGCAGCTCGTGCCATTGTTGACATTGAAAACCCTGCTGATGTCAGTGTCATATCCTCCAGGAATACTGGCCAGAGGATCGTGCTGACGTTTGCTGCTGCCACTGGAACCACTCCAATTGCTGGCCGCTTCACCCCTGGAACCTTCACCAACCAGATCCAGGCAGCTTTCTGGGAGCCACAGCTTCTTGTGGTTACCGACCCCAGGGCTGCCTCTCACGGAGGCATCTTATGTTAACCTACCTACCATTGTTCTGTGTAACACAGATTCTCCTCTGCACTATGTGGACATTCCCATCCCATGTAACAACAAGGGAGCTCACTCAGTGGGTTTGATGTGGTGGATGCTGGCTCGGGAAGTTCTGCACATGCATGGCACCATTTCCCGCAAACACCCGTGGGAGGTCATTCCTGATCTCTACTTCTACAGAGATCCTGAGGAGATTGAAAAAGAAGAGCAGGCTGCTACTGAAAAGGCTGCGACCAACAAAGAATTTCAGGGTGAATGGACTGCTCCAGCTCCTGAAGTCACTGCTACTCAGCCTGAGGTTGCAGACTGGTCTGAAGGTGTGCAGGTGCCCTCTGTGCCTATCCAGCAGTTCCCTACTGAAGACTGGAGCGCTCAGCCTGCCACGGAAGACTGGTCTGCAGCTCCCACTGCTCAGGCCACTGAATGGGTAAAAGCAACCACTGAATGGTCTTAAGCTGTTCTTGTACGGGCCCTTAAGGAACATGGAAATAAGGTTGATGGAAAATAAACATCAGTTTCTTAAAAAAAAAAAACAAAAAAATGTGCTGAGAAGGGCCGGGCACAGTGGCTCACGTTCATAATTCCAGCACTTTGGGAGGCCGAGGCGGGCAGACCACATGAGGTCAGGAGTTCGAGCCAGCCTGGCTAACATAGTAAAACCCCATCTGTACTAAAAATACAAAATTAGCTGGCCATGGTGGCGTGTGCCTGTAATCCCAGCTACTCAGGAGGTTGAAGCAGGAGAATTGCTTGAACCCAGGAGGTGGAGGTTGCAGTGAGCCGGGATCACGTCACTGCACTCCAGCCTGGGCAACAGAGTGAGACTCTGTCTCAAAAAAAAAAAAAAAAAAAAAAAGGAAGAAAGAAAACAAAAGAAAAAAAATGTGCCAAGAAGGACACAACAGCACTTTTGTGATATTGTTGCCAGAAATATATAAACTGCCATCTGGTCACTAAGAAATATCAGACAAACCCCAACTAAGGGACATTCCACACAACAATTGAGTCACAAAACATATCAAGGTCACGAGAGACAAGAGAAACCAAGGAACCATTCTAGATTAAAGGACACTAAAGAGAAATGACAACTAAATGCAACACATGGTACAAGATTATATCCTGAATGGAAAAAAAGTACATCAGCAGGCCGTGTGAAATCTGAGGACTGGAGATTAGATAACGGCACTGCTATCCATGTAGAATGTCCTTAGGTTTAGGAAATACACATAGAAGTAATTAGGGTTTTTTCAAACTGCCACAGTTTGGATGATAAATGGTGATGGTGTGGTCTCCCTTTCCAGAACCCAGTGAGACCCCAGCCCTCTCCACTCCCAGGCTGTGGACCTGTCACCATCAGCCACCTCAGATGGCCACTCAACTCCTCACCACTGAGAGGGCATTCAGATGAGCCAGCGGCTGGTGTGCCCCGGGACACACAGGACCCCTTGTCAGCACCATGCCAACCTGTCCACCCATGAGGTGTCTCTGTTCCTCCGGCACCTTAATTCCCTAATAAGGTCTCAGCCAAGTGAAACCACCACTCGGCTTTTCCCGGCAGTCAGAAGTAAGAGTCTCAAACAAAGGAAAAAAACAAACGGGAGAAAAGTTGGCCTTTTTGTGGTCATTTCCACTTTCTTGTTGGGTGGGCCGAGGCCTCCTCAGACCTGATTCTCTGAATATGTCCTACGTGGTCTGTAGGCTAAATGGTTACTAGAGCAACTGTGTTTTTCTTCCAACTACATCCTTGCACCCGACTTACGGGTCTCTTAAAATCAGGTAATCCTCTAGGGCCAGAATACGAGATGTGGACATCTTGGGCAAGCTAATAATTTGGCATTCCCTTAAACTGATGTTCCGTAAATATTTGTTAATGGGGAGCAGAAGGAACTGATTTTCTGTTCATACATAGGCAGTTTGACTCACTGAATATACCTCTGCTGGCCGGAGCAGAGTCAGTGGACTTCAAATAATGGGCAAAAAATATTTCCCCTGGATCTGAAGTCCTAATTCTTTCTCCAGCTTTTCTCTTCTTTTCTTGTCCTTCTTTTTCTTTCTCTTTTTTCTTTTTCCTTTCTTTCTTCCTTCCTACCTTCTTTTTTTTTTTTTTTTTTAATTTTTATTTTTTCAGAGACAGAGTCTTGCTCTGTTGCCCAGGCTGATCTTGAACTCCTGGCATTAAGCCACCCTCCTACTTCAGCCTCCTGTGTAGCTGGGACTACAAATGCATGCCAGTTTTCTTTGGGATTTTTTGAACCAGGCAAATATTTTTAACGTCAGTTACAGAATTAAGTTCTTTTATGATTCAGTTTATCACTTACTATCATCTCTGCCTGCGCTGTGCCTCATTTTTAGATGTATTTTATTTTATTGGATTTTCCCCCTTCATCTCTGTTCTGTGTTTCTTTTTTTCTTTTTCTATTTTTTTTTTTTAAGAAAGGGTCTCCCTCTGTCACCCAGGCTGGAGTGCAGTGGTGCGATCTTGGCTTACTGCAACCTCTGCCTCCAGGATTCCCAAGTACCTGAGATTACAGGTGCACACCACCATGCCTGGCTAATTTTTGTTCTTTTAATAGAGACGAACTTTCGCCATGTTGGTCATGCTGGTCTTGAACTCCTGGCCTCAGGTGATCCGCCCACCTCAATCTCCCAAAGTGCTGGGATTACAGGTGTGAGCCACCGTGCCTGGTCTCTGTCCTGCATTTCTGTTCCACCCTTCTCCCCAACAGCACTCATTATAATGTGTAGTATTTCCTTAACTATGACCCTACCTTTGAAAAATACAGAGCACAACTTAGTATATGTATGCATTTTAAGTGCATATAAATGTAATCCAGCTTTAGCTGCATCAGGATGATCTGGAGAAAACACAGATTCCTGGACCAGAGAGTCTGATTCAGCAGGTCTGCATGGGGCCTGAGAGTTAACATTTGTAACAGGTTGCCTGGGGATTCTGAGGCTGTGGACAGTGGATCACACATCAAGCTGCACAATTCTAGATCTCCCTCTACTATAAAATAAATAATAAAAGAAATAAAATGATAATAATAAAAAGTATTATCATTCGACATCATGTTTTCAAAGTCTGTCTATATTATGGACGTACCTTGAGTTCATTGCTTCCATCTGGTCCAAGTGTCTGCCTCTCTTCAACAGTGTACTTTCCTACTCTCTCAATGAGGGACACCTTAGGTTGCCTGCAACTCCTCTATCACACGGGATGCTGCAATGAATGTTGTTTTCCAGGTGTCCTCATGTACCTAGGAATGAGATTTTCTGGGTCATATATCCAGGAGAGGAGAATACTGGGCTGTCAGGTACATATTTGCACATCTAATTTCTCTAAGTATTTCCAGACTGCTTGTTCTCCAGGCCGACAAAGCCGAATCCACTCCCACACACCATGGTGCATGAGGAGTCCACACACTTCCTGGGAGACATAAAGAAGTTTCAATTTTGATAATAAAAAAAATCTGTCAGTCCCTGTAACAGCAAGATTATAAACAATCTTTGGTTTCAGAATTTTACCTCACCAACACTACATGCTGCAAAAATCCTGGGCAGCCACGTCTGTGCCTGTGAGGAACGCCCACACACACAGAGGCACACACGCCTCAACCCCATGACACAGCCTGGCTCAGCACAGGCAGGAGCCATGTTTATTCTCCTGTCTTACTTACCCTCATAAATCAGAGGCCTGCTTGATATGGCTCCAACTTCTGCTCCGTGAAGCCTTTGGAACCGGAACTTGCTCCAGGGTTGTGAGAAGACCATTAGCTCCCTGCAGGCTGGACCAGAAGCTCTGTGGCAGTAGCCAGACAACCCATTGTCTGGGATTATCTGATTTCACTCTGTAGGGTTGTTTTCCTGTTGTTACCTGATTCTCTCAACAATGAGCATAAAAATAGAATCTTCCTGACTAGCCCAGGGTTTTAAAATTACCAACAAAAGGGTGCAGCAGATGTCTTTTTGGACTTCAGATCATTTTTTAAAGGCTATCCTCTTTGGCACAACCAAAAGTAAATTGAACATTGCATTCAAATAACCCAGTTTTCCTTTCCAGAGGGGTAAGGGGAGGATTAGTGGGCGTATGGTAATTTGTACAATCCTCTAAATAACAGGTAACTACAACCAGTCTGGTTACACTGAAATGCCAGGAACCCTTTGGAAAAAAGTGATCAATTCATTTGGAGAATAGTAAATGTGACTTTAGAAAAGCAGATTTTAAAAATGTCAGGGAAAAGTACATATTCATTCTTTCAAGTATTTATTTTTTTAACTGACAAATAATAACTGTACATATTCGTGGGGTGCATAGAGATGTTTCCATACATTTAATGTACAATGATGAGATCAGCGTAATTAGTGTATCCATCAGCTCAAACAGTTATGATTCCTTTGTGTTGGAATCATTCGATATCCTCCTTCTAGTTATCTAGCCATTTGAAACTGTATAAAATATTATTGGGTTTGTGGAGGTTTTTGTTTGTTTTGTTTTGTTTTCTTTTTTTTTTCTTTTGAGACAGAGTCTCACTCTGTTGCCCAGGCTGGAGTGCAATGGCATGATCTCGGCTCACTGCAGCCTCCGCCTCCCGGGTTCAAGCAATTCTCATGTCTTGGCCTCCTGAGTAGTTGAGATTACAGTCATGCACCACCACACCTGGCTAATTTTTGTATTTTCAGTAGAGACGGGGTTTCACCATGTTGGCCAGGCTGGTCTCGAACTCCTGACCTTAAGTGATTCGCCCTGCCTCGGCCTCCCAAAGTGCTGGGATTTTAGGCGTGCGCCACCTCGCCTGGCCTGTATAATATATTATTGTTAACTGTAGTCATCCTACACTGGTATAGAACGTTAGAACTTATTCTTCACAGCTAGCTGTTCATTCAAGTATTTTATTGAGACTTTTTCAACTAGTGTGGTACTGTTTATTCCTCTGTCCTTCACATTTTGAAAAAAATCAACAATTAATTTAAAAGCAAAAACCTTAAAATCCATGCTTATCAACTTTGCAAATGATCCCAAACTCAAAGAAATGGCAAATAGAAGAGATGGCATAATCAATATTTAAATGATTTCGACAGATCAGAATCCTGAGGTGTAGCCAACAAGATAAAAGGGAAATGACAGCTGTATTTATGTATAAAATAAATACAACTGCACAGGTATAGGACGACAGGTGCCTGGCATTGTCCCAGTTTGTATGGCACATGGTTTGTTGTGGAAATCAAATAAGATAATACAGTTTTAGGCAGCATGAATAGGACGAAAGAGTGGTGGTCAGGAAAAATCAAAGCAGCACCTGGCACTCTGCATGCCCAGCTCCCCAACACCTGACACTCTGCATGTCCAGCTCCTTCGAGATACGACACACTTCGTGAGGCAGGGATTGCATCTGTCCTGTGCTCTTCTAGATCCCTGGATGACAGGCAGTGCCTGCCCCCTACTTAGGTACTCAATGCCTAGTTGATGAAAGAATGAAGAAATACCATACTCAGTACAGCACTCCCCTTTCAGAGGGAACATCCAAAATGAAGATCCATCTTGAGGAGGACAGTCAGAATGGTGTGGGGTTTGGATTCTGGGTACGACTAACTTAGGCCACAGACAGTTTGGGCTGAACATGTGTAATGAACCTGATAACATCTTAAAATATCCAGAAGGCGGTCATGGGAAGAAGTAGAATTGTGCTTCTTGGTCCAGAGCCCAGAAATGCACTGTTGGATGAGAGAGAGGCAGATTTGGCTTTAATGTAATACCCTTCTCACAGTGAGGACTGGCGGGTGTTGGAAGATGGACAGCCTCTTACAGCAGCGTGTTCTCTCCCACAGACATGTTCCACCAGCACCTGATGACTTTGAGGGGATCCTGTTGAGTTAGGAATTTTATGTCCCCCAGAATTATGTTTCTTGGATTTCCTCAATTATATAAAAAAAGGAAGAAAACAAACAAACAAAAAGTATCTATAATCCATTTCCGAGGAAACCACCCAAGGTGAAAATAAAAGTGTTAAGAAACATTTAGGCCGGAGGTGGTGGCTCAGGCCTGTAATTCCAGCACTTTGGGAGACTGAGACAGGCAGATCACTTGAGGTCAGGAGTTTGAGACCAGACTGGCCAACATGGTGAAACCCCGTCTCTACTAAAAATACAAAAATTAGCCAGGCGTGGTGGCGCATGTCTGTAATCCCAGCTACTCAGGAGGCTGAGGCAGGAGAATTGCTTGAACACAGGAGGTGGAGCCAAGATCGTGCCACTGCACTCCAGCCTGGGTGACAGAATGAGACTCTGTCTCAAAAAAAAAAAAAAAAAAAAAAAAAAAAAAGAAAGAAAGAAAGAAAAAGAAAAGGGATATTTAAGACATTATTTTATTTTTATTTATTTGGTTTTGGGAGATGGGATGTCACTTGTTGCCTCGTCTGGCCTTGAACTCCTAGGCTCAAGGGATTCACCCCACTTCAGCCTTCTGAGGAGCTAGGACTACAGGCATGAGCCACTGTGCCTGGCTTTTAAAACCTTATGTTAAATTCTACTTGTTGAAGCTTAAATCGGTAGTGGAAATAAAGGCTATCATTTTTTAGCTGGATCCAGATTACAAAAGGTCTTGAATATTTGGCCTCCCAAAATCTAAATTTTATTCAGGTGGTCTCAAGCAGTTCTTGTTTTTTAGGGTCAATGCTGGCCTTCAAAATCTGAAGGGCTCCTTTGTTAATTAGCTAGATTAACCATTCCACAATAGATATGCACTTCAAAACATCATGTTGTTACATGATAAAAAAAATACAATGATATCTGTCCATTTAAATAAATAATAATTTCAAACAAAATAAAACAAAAATATGAAGTATTCAACCAAAGAGATTGTCCTGAGAAACATATGTGAGTTGACTGCTGCCATCAAGGATCATAAAACTCACAACTTTACACCTTCTCAGAGCAGAAACTTCCAAGAAGAAATGGATCCCATTTATTGCTAAACCTGCTGGCTTTGTTTCTTTAATCATAAATCTCCACAACTTCCACCTAAACCCCTAGCTACATTGGCAGAATTGGGTCTATAAAGTAATACAAGTCCTCCCTTGGGATGGCAGGCCGGGAGCCCATTTATCCAAGGAGCCACATTCTTGGTCACCCGGAGGAGGGGAGGGAAGAGCAGTCTTTATGAGCAATTTCTCCAAGACCGCATGTCTTAAGGTCAGGGTCTCTTGCCTATGGTGGATAGCTATTAATGTATCTGCTCAGGACAGGACACCCCCCTTCTTCTGGCTCTACTCCTCACCCTCAACCTGTTCTTATCCTCTTGTTTAGAGCCATCTGCTTTCAGATCTCACACCCTAAGCCACAGGGATTGGCAGAGGTAGGGCCCCAACTCCAGAAAAACCAATAACATTATCCAATCTCGTACCACAGCAATTGGAACAAAGATGCAACCCAAACTGGGCCAAAGGCAAAAAGGGCATTCCTCTGGGATGATGGAGCAGAAGCTGGGAACCTGAGAATTATTGATGCCCGTGTCTTCCATGCCTGGCAGAAGCTAACTTAAGGGAATGAACATGATACCTGGGTGGCAGATTGCGCTTCCAAAAAATGGCCACAGTCATATTTCCCATCACACGTGTTTTTCCAGAACCTGGCCACTCTCAAACAAGAGGTGGAGTCTACGGTTGTCCCCATCCCCTGAAAAAACTGGGTGGGCCTTTGTGACTGCCTCCATCAGTAGAGAAGGGCAGAAGTTATACTATCTGACGTCTGAGCCCAGCCCATAGAAGCCACCCAGCTTCCTCCTGGCTCTCTTTGGGGATGGCTTGTCCTTGGAACCTGGCTCTGCTGCTATGAGAAGCCACACGGAGAGACCCACCTAGAGAGACCCCTCTACCCTCAGCCCTGGCTGATTGTCTAGTTGACAGCACCGACTTGACAGCCTGACTGAGCCATCATAGAAGCAGATTTTCCCCAGCTGAGGCCTGCAGCTGACACCACATGGAACAGAGACGAGCCTTTCCTTCCCCACCAAACCCCGTCCAAATTGCACAGTCATGAGCATAATCGTGTTGTGGGGCTGCAAACTTCAACATAGCACGATCTGCTCTCAAAGGCTTCACTTTACAGAACTGTGGGATGGTGGATAAACACGCAGCTGACTTGTCATGGCTGGCTCTTCCTAGCAGTGCTTTGCCTATAGCCGTACTGGGGAGAGACCTAGGTGTTAAATGGCTGCCTTCTTGCAGGAAGCGGTATTGAGCAATGAGCAGGTAAGCAGATTTGAGATCTAAAGGAAGCCAGGTTAAAATCTCAACGTCAATCACTTATTTTTGTTTACAGAGATTGTGCAATCTACTTCTCAGTTTCCCTGACTATTAAATAGAAATGTCTTCAGCTGAATTTCTCAGAAAGAGACCCGAGAATAGGATTCCTGCACAAGTGACGTATCAGGAAATAGTCCCGGGAGACAGGGAAGGGAAGAGGGCCAAGCTAAAGTGCTATATCAAGCCAGATCCCATAGAGGAAAGTTTTGGTTTAGTTCCACAAGGGTTTAGGGCTACTGGGGGAGGGAGGTATGTAAACTGCCAGGCATTTGCAACTAGGCAGCCCAAGAACCATTCTAGGACAAAGAAACCAGAGACTCAGGTGCTGGCTGGGGAACCTGCATGCAGGGAAATGGTAAAGGGATCCACAGGCATAAGGAACACGAACAGCACCAACCAGGGGATGACAGCACTGCTCACACCTAGTTATGTTGCTGTGCCTGGCTTCTGGTAACTGCTTAAGAAGCAGGAGGGAGTGAAGAAGAGGAATAGGAGGAGAAGAAGAAGAAGGCAAAGGAGAGAGGAAAACGAAGGGGGAAAGGGAAGAGGAGGAGGGGGAAGAAGGAGAAGAAGTTCTTCTGGGGAGGGCTAATACCCCATTGCGCAGTCACTCTGAAAGAGAAGAAACAGAACTGGCTATGCTCAGACTCGCTTCTTTACGCTTTGTGACCAAAACACAAACCTAAGGGTAAACAACCTGGGCTAAGTCAAGCATCCTCTCCTCTCCAGACCTAATGAGAACATATCTTGCACTATGGAGAAGAATCTGGAAAGGGCCCGGGTCAGTATGGGTCACACAGAGGAGAAGAATTTGCTCACAGAGTCACAGCACACTGGCAATCGTTTTGGTAGAGCAGTGGATATCTGGTCTAGCCAGTGGACAGCCGGCTATTAGTGAAAAGAAGGATTGAAGGATGGGACAAAACTGTAACACAGCTGGGATTTGCAAGAAAGGCTTTCCTACAGGGTGTGGTCCAGTCATTATCACTGTGTAACAATCCAGGCTAAACTTCGTGGCTTCAAAGAACAACCATTGTATTACGCTCATGGATCCTACAGGCCCAGGAATTGGGACGGACTTCGCATGGCTGGCTTGCCTCGGCTGCACAGCGTCGGAGGCCTTGACTGGGAAGTCCTGGAAGTTGGGATCGACTCAATGGCTGGGAGCTGGAATCAACTGAACACTTACTCACTCACGTGTATGGTGATTGATTCTGGCTGTTGGTCGGGGCTACAGCTGGGCCTTTTGGACGTAAAACCTGCATGTGACTGCTTAGGCTTCCTGAAAGCATGCTGGCAAGGTTCCAAGAACAATTGTCCCAAGAGAACCAGGCAGAAGCTGTTTTGTCTTTTATAATCTAACCTTGGAAGCCATGTAGTATTGCTTCCAACATAGTCATATGCTCACCCAAATTTCAGAGGAAGAAAAGCAGATCCAAATTCTCAATGGGAAGAGTTTTAATATCACATTGTAAGAAGAGAATGTGGGAAGATGTGGGAATTTTGAGAAAAAAAAAAACTGCTATAGGCAACTGGTACATAACCCTGAAGGAAAAAGGGTTATCAGTTTGATTAATTTGAAGAGAAGTCATTATACACTAGCATATTAAAGCTCTGGAGTGTCCAACAGTAAGTCGATCTTATCACTTTGCTCGGCACAGCATGTCTCCATTTTTTTCTGCTTCATACTAGTACATAGAACACTCTAGCAGACACCTGCCTAGACTAAGTTCACCCCTTCAGGAAACCCTTAACCCAACTCAGAATTTGAGTATGTAAGATGAGGCAACTTCTGTCATTCTTTCCCCACAGTCCCTAATGAATTGGACAGAGCTGTATTCTTGGAAAAAACAATTTATTGCTTCTCAGCTCTGAATGCAACCTTCAGTATATGCTCTGGGATCAGCCTAGAATTCTTTTAAGCATTTCTTCTTGAAGTAGGGCATGATGTTCCTTAAACTTCTCTGTACATGGCGCTGGAGGAAACTGCAGGAGGAAGAGACTCTCCTGTCATTTCCCGAGTGAACCAGGGGTCAGTTATATGGGTCCCGGGACATCCAGTAGAGCCTGCCCCAGCCCAGGATACAGTCCCTCTGTGACATTACAGCCTCAGCCTGGCGATAGCCTTTCCATGGCCCTCTTGTCATGGAAACCAAAGCTCCAGTGCAACCCATGTGCCCTGAGGGGCTCCTGTCCCCATGCAGACTCCCACGCTCACCCAAGCCCAGCTCCCAGGCTGCCCTCTGGAAGGTGGCCTTTTGCTTTCCAGCAGCTGCAGGCCAGCTTTGGTTCAGCAGAATTGGAAACCACTCTGCTGCCCGCTGGGCTGAACGATACCTTCTCCAGTGAGATGTGAACCTCTTTCAAGTTTGTGCTTCCTTTGGTACTTTCCCTCAGCCCAGGGCACCATATAGCGTTTTCGTGTATCTTATTGTTACTCTTTTAGCATAATTAATATTTCTTTATATAAAACCTCCTTTATTTCACCTATGGTGTGGTTCTTTCTCCTGAATGGACCCATACGGTGAAACGCATGATATTACAGTTCATTTATCCAAAGCAAAACATCAAGAAAGAGTAGTCAGGGTAATCATTTCTGATTAAGAGAAAAAAAAAAGGAATTGTAAATTAAATATGAGGCTCTCATGTCAGCAATTTGTGTTAAGTGTTGAAGTGCCTCCCCCACACCACCCACCCTTTTATTTTTTTTTGAGACAGGATCTTGCTTGTTACCTGGGCTAGAGCGCAGTGGCACGATCATGGCTCACTGCAACCTTGACCTCCCACAGCTCAACCTCCTGAGTAGCTGGAACTACAGGTGTGTGCCACCACACCCAGCTAATTTTTAAACTTTTTGGAGAGACGAGGTCTCCCTATGTTGCCCAGGCTGTTCTGGAATTCCTGGGCTCAAGCAATCCTCCCACCTTGGCCTCCCGAAGTGCTGGGATTACAGGCATCAGCCACCACGCCTGACCTTAAGTGCTTTTAATAGCAAATAGTTACTTTTAAAATGATCTGCTTTAGCATGGAGTCATCCTTTAAGTCATTAGTCTGAAAATGGATAAATCCAAATCACATAAGAAATACAATGGATTAGTTAAAGATGTATGTGTGTGTTTCGTGTGACCAAAATCAAAACAAGACAAAACCAACCTCCCTAAAAAACCTCAAATTGCTTGAAGAAGAGATGGACTACATTGGCTTACATAACCACAATATCCAAAGGCAGTGCTGGCTTCAGAATCAGTGTGATCCAAGCCTCAAATGTTGTCTCCATGGGTGACTTTTTTTTCTATGTTTTTAAATTTCTTCTCATACTATACCAGCTGTTCTCCCTCCAGCAGCGTCAGGTTCTCCCCTGTGTGGCAGCAAAATATCCCCAGAAAATACCTTCCTGTCTCACTAGTTCTGATTGGGATATATTCCCTTTGCTGAACCAGTCAAGTGGCCAAGATGGTGACTTAGGCCAGTCAGGACTCAGCCTTAGAATCAGTCCCATCTAAACCACATGGCTGAGAATGAGGAAACAGTGGTTTCCCAAAGGAAATTCAAAGTAATGTCTTAAATTCAAAGTCATGTCTTAACTGCAGAGTAGATGCTAAGCAGCTTTTTAAAATGACAAGTGTGGCTGGGCGTGGTGGCTCACTCCTAAAATCCCAGCACTTTGGGAGGCCAAGGAGAGTGGATCACTTGAGGCCAGGAGTTCGAGACCAGCCTGGCCAACATAGTAAAACCCTGTTTCTACAACAAATGCAAAATTTTAGTAGAGCGTGGTAGCACGTGACTATAATCCCAGCTACGCCGGAGGCTGAGGCACGAGAATTGCTTAGACCCAGGAGATGGAGGTTGCAGTGAGCCCAGATTGTGCCACTGCACTCCAGCCTGGGCAACAGAGCAAGACTCTGTCTAGATAGATAGATAGATAGATACATGGACAAGTGTCATCTGTAGAAAGGATTCTAAATGTGAAAGCAACACAAAACAGAAAGATCATGCTCATTAGGGTGAAGAATTTGTGCCTTCTGCTTACCTTCCAGAACTTTGGAGAAATAGGTCCATCTTAAGGGAGAAACGGTGGTACAATAATGAGTAATACGAGAAAAACACTTCAGAATGCCAGCCCCCAAATCCTAGGAATCTGACCTGCTATCATTTTTAAATACATGTGAAAAAGTTGATAATTCACGAAGCCACTCCTAGCCCATTTGGTGCCTTTGTGCAAAAACGCAATCCTGATCCAAGACATTTTACTGACAACTACCAAAAATAGGCATACTTATCCAGATCTACAATGTCTACAATATGAATGGTGCCTCCACAGAGGGTGCCACAATGGGTACAGCAGTATGCAGAACACCAGTGCATTCATTCCAATGGTTTAAAACACAAAGGCACTTGAAAAGTACGTCTCCTTTCTTTCCCTGGTTTCACTGACCAGAGGCAGTGTTCTCAGAGAATTTGAGCTTCCCAAGATGTTTCCTTATTCTTCGTCACCTCTTGGGCTTAGAGAATACCGGGAGAAGAAAAAGGGTATTAGAGATTGCTTCCCATCAGATAAACTGGCTTTCTTCCCAGCTGAAGGCAAGTGATGGCTCATTTTTCTAACTGCATATCCATGGGTACATTGATAATGTGCTTCTGATGGTAACCCTAGAGCACAACTTCTTTTATCTACTTACAATATTTATGGCCTCTGATTACCATAGTGGTTGTTAATAGACATTAATATGCAGGACATCCTCCTAAACTGCAGTGTACATACCAGTCTTCCTTGATTCTGTCCCTGATAAAATTTCCACATAGAAATTACTACCTGCTCCCAGGATATTCAGAAATTATTATCGCTACTGTTGCCACCAAATGTCCACTGGTTTTCAGAATTAAATTTCACATGAATGACTATCTCACTCCTTTTAGACACTGCTGAAAAAATGACCTTTCCAAATGCCAATATAATCATGTCATTCTTGTGCATAAATATTTCAAAGTTTTTCCCCCTCTTTTAAGGATAAATTCCATACCTCTTAGCATGGTATGCAATAGCCTTCATCACAGTATAATTTCAAAAACTGAAAAAATTAGACTTTCATACAAATATGGAACAAAAAGGTTAAAATTTATTGAATTCATTAATTAGCAAGGGAACCAATCAAAGTAGAGCTGGACTGCTTGGGGAACTAGGATTTATATGGTCCTTTAAAAAAAGGTTAGAATAAGTTTGCTAGGTTAGACATAAAGCTGGTTAATATCCTGCAAGGCAATAAAATTGTAACCTTTGGCATTATTTTTCTACCAGATAGAAATTATTTACACCTCTGCTAGACACAAATCTACTAATTTACATGGAATGTTACAAAGTCTGAGTCCTTAATTAATAGTAAGTAGCAAAATCTGCTGGCACTGTGGCTCACATCTGTAATCCCAGCACTTTGGGAGGCCGAGGAGAGTGGATCACTTGAGGCCAGGAATTTGAGACTAGCCTGGTCAACATGGCGAACCCCTGTCTCTACTAAACATACAAAGATTAGCCAGGCATGGTTGCACACGCCTGTAATTCCAGGTACTCAGGAGGCTGAGGCACGAGAATCACTTGAACACGGGAGACAAAGATTGCAGTGAGCCAAGATCACCCCACCGCACTCCAGTCTGGGTGACAAAGCAAGACTCTGTCTCAAAAAACAAAAAGGGCTGGGCATGGAGGCTCACGCCTGTAATCCCAGCACTTTGGGAGGCTGAGGCAGGCAGATAGCCTGAGGTCAGGAGTTCGAGACTAGCCTGGCCAGCATGGCAAAACCCCGTCTCTACTAAAAATACAAAAAAATTACCAGAGTGTGGTGAAATGCACCTGTAATCCCAGCTACTCGGGAGGCTGAGGCAACAGAATCACTTGAACCCGGGAGGCGGAGGTTGCAGTGAGCCAATATCGTGCCACTGCCCTCCAGCCTGGGCGACAGAACAGCGCCACCCACTCTGAGGTTCATGTCCCTTTCTTCTCTACTGTAAGGTCCTAAAGGTCAGGGAAGACTGTATTCTCTTCCACTCTATGAACCATTATATTTCTTCAAATCTAAAATTTCATCAACTGTAAGATATATCGTTATTTTGTGTCCAATTAATAAAGTGGAGAGAAACTCTGTCAAGACAAATACAAGGAGTTTGTCTTTAACTCTATTGTATTAGAGAGGGTTCTCTACAGGGACCAGACTAATAGGATAGATGTATATATGAAGTGGAGTTTATTAGGAGAACTGACTCCCACGATCACAAAGTGAAGTCTCACAATAGCCATCTGCAAGCTGAGGAGCAAGGAAGCCAGTCCGAGTCCCAAAACCTCAGAAGTAGGGAAGCTGACAGTGCAGCCTTCAGTCTGTGGCCAAAGGCCCAAGAGCCCCTGGCAAACCACTGGTGCAAGCCCAAGAGTCCAAAAGCTGAAGAACTTGGAGTCAGATGTTCGCCGGTAGGAAGCATCCAGCACAGGAGAAAGATGGAAGCTGGAAGACTCAGCAGGTCTGCCCTTTCCCTTCCTGCTTTTAGGCTGGTGGCTGAGGAGAATGGTGCCCACCCAGACTGAGGGTGGGTCTGCCTCTCCCAGTCCACTGACTTACATGTTAATCTCCTCTGGCAACACCCTCACAGACACACCCAGGAACAATACTTTGCATCCTCCAATTCAATCAAGTTGACAATATTAACGATCACAAGTCCACCCCTTGTCAACTTGAAGCCATACACATTTCCTGAAATCATATATAATCTCCAAATAAAGACAATAATAAGGTCATAATTATACCTAACATAATACAGCTATCCTTTGTACAACCGGAAGCACACTAATCCTTAACCTAAATGTTTTTACATAAAGTTAACACCACTTAAATGCTGATATAAAGTCAAAAAATCTTTTTTTTTTTTTTTTTTTTTTTTTTTTTTTTTTTTGGGGGGGCCCCCCTTTGCCC
>NC_037669.1:178768528-178794707 GCF_003255815.1 Theropithecus gelada
TTTTTTTTTTTTTTTTTTGAGACGGAGTCTCACTCTGTCGCCCAGGCTGGAGTACAGTGGCCAGATCTCAGCTCACTGCAAGCTCCGCCTCCCGGGTTTATGCCATTCTCCTGCCTCAGCCTCCCGAGTAGCTGGGACTACAGGCGCCCGCCACCTCGCCCGGCTAGTTTTTTGTATTTTTTAGTAGAGACAGGGTTTCACCGTGTTAGCCAGGATGGTCTCGATCTCCTGACCTCGTGATCCGCCCGTCTCGGCCTCCCAAAGTGCTGGGATTACAGGCTTGAGCCACCGCGCCCGGCCAAGTCAAAAAATCTTAAGTCACATAATAAAGGAAAAAGAAAGGAAATTTTGAATGAAGATATTTTCTTAGTACAAGTGTATACATGCACAAACGTATTCTTAACAAAACAAGGAGGAAATATTCACAATTACGGTCCTTGTTTCTGCAACTGGTCACATGGTCATAGCTGGTATTGATGACTAACTTCTTCTACTACCCATTCTGTATTCTCTTTGCCTTCAGCAAGCACCTCAGCAGGTTGTGTTTCTTTCTTTATTTATTTTTTTACCTGGTGGAATGACCCAAACCTTCATTCCTGAAGGTTCTCGGCCATTTGTAGTCCTGCCTGGATTGGGCTATTGTAGTTTCCCATTGACCTTAATTACAGGGCATGGTACTACTAACAGACACCCTAATGGATCTCCTGTATTCCACACACTCTTCCTTACCTCCATTGTGGAGTAGCAGACTGATTTCATCTTGGTAGTCCAGGTCAATCACCCCAGCCAACATTGTAACTCCCTTCTTAGCCTGTTGACTTAAAGGTAGGAGGAGCCCAAAGTGACCAGGTGACAATCTTAACTTCCAGTTTAATGGAAACGTTGTTGTGTCTCCTGATGGCAGCATTCCTCCCTCTGGAACTAAGACCTCTAGACCAGTATAGAACATAATGTCACGGGAATATCGATTTTTCAGTAAACACTGTCTAACTCTCAGAGCAGGCCTAATGGCTAAATGCTACCTGATCACAGTATCTCACAGGGAAGTCATTAGCGAGAACAATGACCCTCCCCTAAGATAACATGTGAGGCTATGTCTCTGATAGAATTCTCACTGAGAGCGGTGGCGGTGTAGTAGATGTGGTTGCTGCCCCACCCAGATGGCCTTACCTGGCTGGCAGAACGATTCCCTAGCTGCTGCTGACTGTTGGCTGCTAACAGGTCACAGCTCCCCACCTTCTCCAGAGAACTGCACCCAGAACCACCTTGTTCAGAGATGCATATTCCCAACATGAGAAGGTGTGGCACCCGACGCCACTGACAGACTGAAAGAGGGGTATACAAGCCCAGCCTCTTACCCCAAAGTGGGAAAACTCCCTCTCCAGGGTTGCCCATGAGATCAGACTGAGGCTGGACTTGGGCTGAACCTACATCTTCACTTAGCTTCAATCTCTGGCCCTATGCTGCATCCTTTAGTCCCTTACAAGTTTTTCCTGAGAACACGACCTCAATAAATCCCTTACACAAAGGCATCCCCATCTCAGGCTCTGCTTCTAGGGAACCCAACCTAAAACAAATGTGGCTTAGGAGGAAGAATTATTGGAAGAACCTTGCCTGAGACTGAGCCTTTACTAGCCGAATGATCCTAGTTAAGTTATTTAACTTCTTTTTATGGGTTCATTAAACCAATGTATACTGGGCTAATCATGTGGCCTACCTACAGGATGGTTAAGAAGATGCCACAAATATAAATGTGGAAACCCAGTGCAATCTGTAAAGCTCTAAAATATTAGGATTGCTTTGTAGGTGCACTCCCATGGTCCCATTACAGCACTCAGCGCCACCCACTCTGAGGTTCATGTCCCTTTCTCCTCTACTATAAGGTCCTAAAGGTCAGGGAAGACTGTATTCTCTTCCACTCTATGAACTATTACATTTCTTCAAATCTAAAATTTCATCAACTCTAAGATATATCATTATTTTGTGTACAATTAATAAAGTGGAGAGAAACTCTATCAACTAAACTATGAGACAATGACTCCTTATCACTTAAATTTTTTGTTTTGTACTTCTTGAAAGAGCTCTTTTGGATTTATTTTTATTTTTTATTTTTATTTATTTATTGTGAGATGGAGTCTCACTCTATCGCCCAGGCTACAGTGCAATGACGTGATCTTGGCTCACTGCAACCTCTGCCTCATGGGTTCAAGCGATTCTCCTGCCTCAGCCTCCCGAGTAACTGGGATTATAGGTGCCTGCCACCACGCCCAGCTAATTTTTGTATTTTTAGGAGAGATGAGGTTTCAGCTTCTTGGCCAGGCTGGTCTTGAACTCCTGACCTTGTGATCCACCCACCTTGGCCTCCCCAGGTGCTGGGATTACAGGCATGAGCCACCGCACCCAGCCTGGACTTCTTTTTAAAAATTTTTCCCACCATCTTATTTTGAAAATTTTCAGTCATACAAAAAAGTTGAAATTTTATCCCTAATTATCCACCACCTTAACGTTTCAAATTAATTTTGGATATGGTATGAGGTAGAGAGCAAATTATTTTCTCTTGTTAGTATCCATTGTTCTGGCACCATCCATTGGAAGATTTTTATTTTCCTATTGAATTACTTTGGCCTTTTTAATAAACTTATTTACACAAATTTTTATCATATCTTCCTCTTGTGTATATGTAAAAGGAAAATATGTTAATACATATGTAATATATAGATTGTATATGTATCATATTGTCCTCTAAGACATCCAGAGTATCGTGTATATTCAGGATCTTTTAAGAAAGTGCTCCATTCTTCCTGGCTGGGAGCAGGGGCTCACGCCTGTAATCCCAGCACTTTGGGAGGCCAAGGTGGGCAGATCACGAGGTCAGGAGATCGAGACCATCCTGGCTAACATGGTGAAACCCCATCTCTATTAAAATTACAAAAAATTAGCTGGCTGTCATGGTGGGTGCCTGTAGTCCCAGCTACTTGGGAGGCTGAGGCAGGAGAATGGCGTGAACCGGGAGGCGGACCTTGCAGGAGCCAAGATTGCGCCACTGCACTCCAGCCTGGGTGACAGAGCGAGACTCTGTCTCAGAAAAAAAAAAAAACAACAGAAAGTGCTCCATTCTTGTCTCCAGGTTTTTCCCAATGCTTTGACACCCATTTTGTGAATCTTAATGATTTTTCTGGGTCAATAGAAGGGTTTTAGACAATAACCAGGACTCATATTTCTTCTTTAAATGCCTTTTAAATGATTTGTTGACTGATGTAATTTGAGTATGTCTTTCCAAACAACATGTGTTGAAAACGTAATCCCCAATGCAACAGTATTGGGAGGTGGGGTCTAACGTGAGGTGCTTAGGTCATGAGGGCTCTGCTCTCAAGGATGAATTAAAGCCAATTCTAAAAGGGCTTGAGGCTGAGTTCTATCCACTCTCTCTTTCTCATCTTCTCTTTGCCCTTCTACCATGAGATGATGTGGCAAGACGGCCTTCACTAGATGCTGACCCTTTGATTTTGAACTTCCCAGCCTCCAGAACCATGAAATGATAAACTTTTTATTTTTCATTTTATTTAGTTTTTGAAACGGAGTCTTCCTCTGTTGCCCAGGCTGGAGTGTAGTGGCATGATCTCAGCTCACTGTAGCCTCTGCCTCCCAGGTTGAAGTGATTCTCCTGCCTCAGCTTCCTGAGTAGCTGGGATTACAAGTGCCTGCCACCACACTGAGCTGATTTTTGTATTTTTAGTAGAGATGAGGTTTCGCGGGTCTCGATTTCCTAACCTCAGGTGATCCGCCTGCCTCGGCCTCCCAAAGTGCTGGGATTACAGGGATGAGCCACCGTGCCTGGCCTAAACTTCTGTTCATTATAAATTACCCAGTCTCACGTATTCTGTTATAGCTGTACAAAATGGACTAAGACTGACCAAAACATTAAAGGAATTAAAACTAAATTCACAAACGTGTAAGCAGTGACAACTACTATCTGGACAATAGCGCTTTTAAATTTTTTCTTTTTTTTTTTTTTTTGAGATGGAGTCTGACTCTGTGCCCCAGGCTGGAGTGCAGTGGTATGGTCTTGGCTCACTGCAATCTCTGCCTCCCAGGTTCAAGTGATTCACCTGCCTCAGCCTCCTGAGTAGTTGGGATTACAGGCACGTGCCACCATGCTCGGCTAAGTTTTTGTATTTTTAGTAGAGATGGGATTTCACCATTTTGGCCAGGCTGGTCTCAAACTCCTGACGTTGGGATCCACCCGCCTCAGCTCCCAAAGCGCTGGGATTACAGGTGTAAGCCACCGCGCCTGGCCCAATAGTGCTTTTTAGACACCATTAGCTACCTCTCTACTTTTGAGATGTCAAACTGTTGGGGGGAAAAGTCTAATCTAGCATTGTATACCCAGTGCCCAGGACTGTGCCTGCCCACCAGGTGACCTTCGGTAAGTATTTCTTAATTAAATAAATTAATTTTTTATCTTACAGATTCCTTTGACTTGCTATTGTTCTCTGTTTCATAGTTCTGGCTTATGAAATATACGGTCATTATGTTTGCCAAGCCCCAAACCATCTGCTTAATAACGATGAAACTGTGTTTTGGGAACACTTAATTACTGTATTATTTGCTTTCTTTGATTTTGCTATACGCAACCTCAAGAGTGAAGGGAATGAGGTACCAAATGAAGGTGCCAAAATAAAACACATAGCTTTTGAGGAACTAATGTGGGTGAGGCCTTGAAGGCAAGTTTTTAAATTCCAACTAAAATATACTGGTGCCATCGTTCTTACGATTGTTACAGATGCTGCTGATTGCTGTTTGAAGCAATGCTCCAAAGTACATGTGATGTATATATGATGTACTATGAAGTACCTAGTACTTTAAGAAAAATTTATTTTCAAACCCATTGCCACTAAATATAAACGTGTTTGGGCCATCAATATCATTTGTTACGCTAAATTCAGTTATTCAGACTAGGAGGGTGTAGAATTTAAAACAATATTGTCCGTCAAAGCCCATTACATGTTATGTTGTTGATATCTACCCAGTCCTGTGACCTGGTATCTTGTTACTTTCACTAATTAAAAATGTTAATAGGTCCTTCTCCTATATAGAAACCTTGTAGAAAACTTTTATGTGGGTATAAAGAATTCAAAGGGCCTCTTGTTATATTTATAGCAGGATTTTCCCAAAATGATGACTTGATGTTCCAAAAAGAAGTGAGAAAAAGAAAAACAAACAAATACTTTCCTGGCTTGGATAGTATACTATGGTTATATCCGATGTAACCACTGGGGGAAGCTGGTTTCAGGGTTCCAAGGACCTGTACTGTGCTTGCAACTTCTTTTCTTTAAAATTAAAAATAAAGAAATGCTCTTTTGGATCATTGGATTTTAGGATTATAACTGGTAACTGATTTATACTCAATTAACAAGTAGAGTGACATTGACCTCCAGAAAAAGTATCTTTGCATTGATGTATGCGTGTGTGTGTGTGTGTGTGTGTGTGTGTGTGTGTGTGTGTACAAAGCATATTTACTTTTTTTTTGAGACAGGGTCTCTCTGTCACCCCAGCTAGAGTACAGTGGTGTGATCACAGCTCACTGCAGCCTCGACCTTCCAGGCTCAAGTGATCCTCCCACCTCAGTCTCCCAAGTAGTTGGGATTACAGGTACACACGACCACATCCAGCTAATTTTATTTTTATTTTTGATAGAGATTGAGTTTCGTCATATTGCCCAGGGCTGCTCTCGAACTCCTAGGCTCAAGCCATCCACCTATCTTGGACTCCCAAAGCGCTGGGATTACAGGCATAAGCCACCGTGCCTGGATTGTTTTATTTTTCTTTTGTTTTGTTTTGTGTTTTTTGGACAGTATCTCACTTCGTCACCCAAGCTGGAGTGCAGTGGTCCAATCATGACTCACTGTAGTCTCCTGGGCTCATGTGACGCTCCTACCTCAGCCTCCCAAGTAGCTAGGACTACAAGCACACATTACCATGCCCAGCTGATTTTTTATTTTTTGTAGAAATGGGGTCTCACTATGTTGCCCAGGCTAGTCTCAAACTCCTGGCCTCAAAAGCCTCCTTGGCCTCCCAAAGTAGTGGGAATACAGGCATGAGCCACCACGCCTGGCCAAAAACCTTTTTTAATCTTGCTTAAATTAAAAAATACAGTTATTGGCCGGGCGCGGTTGCTCAAGCCTGTAATCCCAGCACTTTGGGAGGCCAATGTGGGCAGATCAACTGAGGTCAGGAGTTTGAGACCAGCCTGGCCAACATGGTGAAACCCCGTCTCTACCAAAAATACAAAAGTTAACTGGGCACGGTGGCAGGTGCCTGTAATCCCATCTACTTGGGAGGCTGAGACAGGATAATCGCTTGAACCCGGGAGGCAGAAGTTGTGGTAAGCCAAGATCGCATCACTGCACTCCAGCCTGGTGAGTGAGCAAGACTCTGTCTCCGAAAAATAAATAAATAAATAAATAAAATAAAATTATTGTTACTTCCGAAGAGAAGAATAGAAAAGAAGCAATTTTCATTTCTTGCATTTCTTTATTGTTAGACAATGAGTTCTTACTGCTTTCACAATTTAGTGGTAAAAAGTGCTTACGGTAGACATTTCCTTAAACAACTGTAAGACTCAAATTATCCAGTGACAATTTTCCTAAATATTCTTTATTATCAGAGGGAAATCTTATTCCCCTTTCAGTCTTATGTTTTGGGAATAATTTCAGCAGAGGAATAAATTTATGAACCAAAACTACTATTTCTACTACTCTACTAAATAAAAGTGAACTACATGATATTAAAACTGAATCTTAACATGCATTTCCCTAAGGATTCTAGACTTTTCAGAAAGGACTAGACACTTATTATAATTCTATAAACTATCATTTTTATGTTTTCAAGATTAAAACATATTATTCTACAGCCACACGCAAGTCAGGCACTATAAATAATTTTCTTTTCAGCACGGGATTATCAGTATAAATATTGAAAGATCTTAATACTTGTTGACTGCAAGGGAGATTTCATTCTCCAAACTTTGGTTTTGGAGTAGCAGATCCTGTTTCGTAAGAAAATTTTGAAATCATTGCTGTTTGTGGAACACTCCCATGCCTTGGGTGATATTTACCTCCTCCTTTGTTTTCCTCTGCCTCGTATCTTCTTAAAGCTCTCTCACTCAATCAAAGGGATTTCAAGTCAATTCATTTTTTCTTTTTCAGTCATTACTAGTGGCCTATTGTGATTAGTGAGCAGGCTCAAGCACAATACAATAACTACAATGAAATAATTAAGACTGGGCTTAATCAAAAAATCTCAAGGGAAAATATCAATCCTTTGTTGACTTTAGTTCCTCAGTAAACATTTCCAGGGTACCTAGCATGTCTCAGATTCTGTTCTTGGCACTGAGGACACAAAGATAAAAAGAAAATAAAGGGCTCCGTTCCTCAGGGAACCCACAGTCTCAGTAGGGAGATGCCACAAGTCAGGGTGACCGGTGCTATAATTAGAGCAACTGGGCAACTGTCCCCAAGGTGGGACAGTTTTAAGAGTCAGAGGAGAAACTATTGATACAACAACTGGAAAAAAACATATACACTCAGATTGTCACTGGCTCTAATGAAAGTTTACATCATATGTTATGGGAACAAAAAGGAAGGAGCTGGATGAAAAAACAACTGAAATAAAAATCACCATCCATTTCGATCCCCTAGTACTTTTAAAGCTAGGCTTTTAAAAATAATGCGCAATTAAATGATTTAACTTGTGAAGAACCTTTATTCAAATGGCCATGTACAAAAGGCACTATTAAAAGCAAAGTTGCCCAGTGTAATTTTTGAAAGTTGTATGAACATTTGGGTACACGGAGAAGGTTAAAGATAATTTATTCCTGGAACAAGTCTGTCATAGATATATTCATTTAATATCAAAAGTTAATAAACCAGCTCTAATGGAGTATTTATTTGAAAGCTCCCATCCAAAGCTTTCCTTTTTCACCCATTGCCATTCCCAGCACTGTTTAAAACTTCAATCCGAGCCACTGCAGATAATTATATGTGCTCGTCTGGCATAAGGAATAAATTAATTTTGCATGTAATTTCCCACAATGACCTATATGATGGGCAATCCTATTTTATACTTCCCCCCGCCCCCCGAATGACAATAAATAGCACTAGATACATGTGAAACTTTACCTTGCTACGGTTTAAAATGTCTAATTATTTTTAGTTTACTCACGACGGTATTTCTAGTCCACAAAAGCACAGGTTTTTCTAGAGGGACTTATAACCATGTAAAATAAATTTTCTGTGTGTGTCTTTAATGGCTGTGCCTGTTGACAAATTTGTTTGTTAATTTGTTTGTTTTCCCAAGTCAGCTGCCTTGGGTCAGGTGGGCTGCACGCATTCTGTGTACAGAGGCTTTCAGAGGGAGCAAAGTCTTATTTGCTATCCAAACAGGCCATTCCACCAGGGCAGGCTGGAAATGATATTTGCATGTGTGCAGCAGATACCTGAACAGTTGGTACACTGTGAAAAAAACATCTGGACACCCATTATGTGGTATTTGGACAAATATGGATCGTTGCTTGTCTGTAGGGAAGGGAGTGCTGGGCTTAGGTCCTAACTTTGAGCACTCATCTATCCAGGTTGTTCTTGTATCTGTGAGGTCTGGGGTTCCACATTCTCTAAGCCTCCTCCCTACCGAAAGAATCCTAGTCCAGTCCATAGCCTTGAGATGATGCATCATAGGGAGCAGCTGATGCAAGCCATTTTTGTTTCATATACGCTTTCAGGCTTAATAAGATGGGACAACCATGATGACAATGTGCCAAAGGGGAAGCAGGAGGTGACAAAGGAGGAAATGCTGTCATCCCTATTTGAATACACAGGGCTCTGCCACTGGCCTGTGAGTCTACCATGGCTGGCTTTCTTTGGGATATTTAAATGCATAAAGATTCAGGGTATAAAATAAGACCTCAGAAGTCACCTATAACAACACCTAATTTTCCAACAAATAATTATGATTTTCACCCAAATAATAATTACTACTCCTAATAATAAACTTTAAGAAGGCAGACCCAGGTTTTATGGGGTCAGAAAAGTTTTGTAGTTTTGAGAGTCTTCTTTAAGAAAGAGAATACACAACTAGGCAAAATAAATAAATAAATAAATAAAGACATTCTTAGAAGTCCTCCTAGGGCCTTTGGAAGGGCCTGTGCAATTGAGGGGCTTATAGATTAAGCATAATTAGTTTCACAGTAGGTCTGCCTCTTACTACGTGTTCAATAAATACTTGTTGCATACATGAATGAAAAGTAAAAACAAACCCTAACATTTCTAGGTCTCAAGAACTATGCTGAGTACTTTACATGTTATAAACTCATTGGATGCTCACAACCATACTATGAGATCAAAATTGCTAATAGTTATTGCTACTTGATGGCAAGCAGCGGCTGCTCTTGGTGCTTTACAATATTTAGCAGTATAATTCTGACAAGAGCACTAGAAGCAAGCGCTCTGATTACAATTCCTGGTTTCCAGATAAGGAATCCAAGGCACAGAGAGGTTAAGTCCATTGCTGATGGTCACATAGTTAGAAATGGCAGAGCTGGAATTCAAAGCCAGGTAGTCTGGCTTCAGAATCTATGCTTCTGGCTACACTCCAGCCTCCTAGATAAGGCTCAGAGAGATTCAGTGAAAAGTCAACTTTGTTCATGCCTGAAATCAGCCCAAATCTCTCTTGCATTAGCCTATGTTACACAGTTCTTTTTTTTTTTTAAGACAGCGTCTTGCTCTGTCACCCAGGATGGAGTGCAGTGGTGCAATCTCGGCTCACCAACCTCTGCCTCCAGGTTTCAACTGATCCTCATGCCTCAGCCGCCCAAGTAGCTGGGATTACAGGCACACGCCACCACACCCAGCTAAATATGTTTTTAGTAGAAATGGGGTTTTGCCATGTTGCCATGGCTGGTCTTGAACTCCTGGCCTCAAGTGATCCACCCTCCTCTGCCTCCCCAAGTGCTGGGATTACAAGCATAAGCCACCGTGCCCGGCTGGTATACACTTCTTAGATAATACAAATATTGCCTGCTTACTAGCATGGGAAGCAAATACTTCTCAGCTCAGTCTTCATTAGAACCCAGACTTTGCTGAAACATAAGACAAAAGGAAGAATTGAGTTGAAGTCACATTAAAAACCCAGTGGAAAAAAGGAAAAAAACATTAGATGTCTTTCCATTCAAGATGATGATTTCTAGGGTTCAGAAGGAGTTACCTTAATCACTGTCTCTCTTCACTGCCTGTGGCCATTAGCCCAGACTAGTGAATCTTTCTCCCAATGAAGCCACTTGACATCAATGTAATTTTAAAAGATTCCAATTCAAATGTATTTTGGTCATATTCCACTTCCTCCACCACCCACCACCACCGCCACTCACCCACACACACACATCTTGCAATAATATCAGGGAACTTGGATTCAAATACCTACTCATAAGGAGAATGACTGGGCCATCCCTCCAGGAAGTGGCATCCATTTCCTTATATCCTTGGGAAAGGTACTTAACCCATTTGAACCTTCATGGTTTTTCCTCTGTAAATTAAATCAGGATGATGACTTTGGGTTGGCTGAGCTCGCTTTGCTCCTGTGGATCTCCTCTCTATACTTTCCCATCCTGCTCTGGGTACCAGACAGCCCTCTTTGGCCAGTGGGGGCCCACCTGGCACTAAACCTCAGCCACTGCACAGCCCCTGCCCCATGTGGTTTTCTACCCTTTCCATAACTTCTCAAATAGTTATTTTATTAAACCCTTCTCAAATCACCCAATCTGATGGTACTATCAGTTTCTGGGCGGGTCCCTGACTGATACAGATATCTTAATAACTAGGATGTTGTGAGAATTAGGGAGAAAGGAAATTTGGAAAATTGTTTTCTCTACGGACAGCTAAAGTGAGCCAGCTGGGCTTTCAGTAGGGAGAGGGAAAAGGAGTGGGTTGCACAGCTGCCACAAGCCCCTCCCCCAAAGCCTAAACTTCCCAAGGGCACCATCACTAAGTCCCCAAGCCAGCAGATGTAACACACCTGTGACAGGTGAGGAGCCGGGCCTCCAGGAGAGGCATGAATGTTAGATGTGAAGCTGCTTAAAATGATCCCACCTGAAAACCGACAGTGTTCCTTCTCAAACGGCTCTGCAAGATCACAGCCTTGAGTGTCTGAATGTCAGTAAGAACAATAGTAAAAAGTATTCCTTGGGCATTTACTATGCCAGACACAAGTCTCTTAGCTTATCCAATGCTCACAAAATTCCAGTTAGACTGTGAGTACTATTATTACATCCCCATTTTTCAGACAAGCGATCCGAGTGTGTACATAGCATGCACAAGGTAAAAAATGCTAATACTGGCTGTTCTGGTTATCTGCTGCTGTGTAGTAAACCACTCCAAAACTTGCTCGTGTAAAACAACCACCATTTTTTTGTGCTCAGGGAATCTAATGGCCAGGAATTCAGACCAGGGCACCACAGAACTCGCTGGTCTTTGCTCTATAATGTCTGGCTATCAGCTGGGAAGACTTGGGTAGCTGGTGGCTAGAATAATCTGAAGGCATTCTTATTCACATGTTTGACACTTGGGCTGAGATGACTTGACCATCTGGGCTTCACTAGCACAGCCAACCAGAGTGTCTGCACATGACCTCTTCATGTGGCTCGGGCTTCCTCACAGCATGGAGGCCCTCAGAGTAGTTAGACTTCCTACGTGGTAGCTCAGGGCTTCAGGAGTAACTATTCCAGTGAATAGAATAAAAACAGCATCTCTGTTGATATGATCTAGGTGAAGTCACATAGTATCACTTCCACCCACATTCAAGGGTACAATATACATGACAGGACATAGACTTCACATCCTGGTGGGGGAAGGGTCAAAGAATTTGCAGCCATGTTTAAAAATCATTCGAGTGAAACACAAATTTGACCCTAGTCAATGCCTCAGTTTAGCCAACATTTCATTGGGAATGACCTAAAAAATATAATCCAGCACCTGAGATTTGGATAGTCTTAATCAATTGCTTGATTTGTGAAAGTTATTTCACAGGGTATTTCTATCCCTGTTGCACAGTTAAGGAAACTAAAGCAGCTCTGGGACTTAAGCAACTTGCTAAAGCCAAATGGCTAGTCATTCTGACCTCCTGACCCCAACTCTAGGGCTCTCTCCTGTAAACACTGGTCTTGACTATAGCAAGTAGCTTGGGCTGTGATTCAGAGGCTCCAGTTACACTACTTTCAAAAACATCTCTTCTAACAATAAAAGTTTGATTCCTGTGGGTTTGGAAGGAATCACTGCTTTTGGCGGTGTGCAAATAGCATAAGGTGAGTATGAACAATTACATGTCTCTCCTCCATAGGGCATGATTTAAGGCAAAACCCTGCTGGGAAACAGAAGGGGCTTAAGTGGCAAGGACAAAAAGGTCAAGGGAGAGGAAATGCCACCACTGAAAGACATACTATGAGCCTGTGGCTATGCCAGGTGCTTTATTTCCTTCATTTCATTTAACACTTCTAAAGACACGACAACATTATCTCCCATCCCATATGCTCTTGTACAATCTGATATTGTCACTCCTCCAATGAAAGCTGGGGTCTAATTCCCATACTCTTTAGTCTGGGCTGGACTTACAACTCACTTACAACTAAAAGGATGTGAAGAAAATGATGCCATCTGACTCCCCAGGCTAGGTCAGAAAAGGCTGTACAGCTTCTACGTGGTTCTCTCGGGATGCTTGCTCTGGGATAACCCAGCTGCCACGTAAGAAGTCAACTAAGGGCTGGGTGCAGTGGCTCACGCCAATAATGCCAGCACTTTGGGAGGCAGAGGTGGGCGGACCACCTGAGGTTGGGAGTTCGAGACCAGCTTGACCAACATGGAGAAACCCCATCTCTACTAAAAATGCAAAATTAGCTGGGTGTGGTGGCACATGCCTATAATCCTAGCTACTCGAGAGGCTAAGGCAGGAGAATTGCTTGAATCCAGGAAGCGGAGGTTGCAGTGAGCCGAGATTGCGCCATTGCACTCCAGCCTGGGCAACAAGAGCAAAACTCCATCTCAAAAAAAAAAAAAAAAAAGTCACCTAAGACTGTCATTCCAGATAGGCCACATGTAGGTACCCCACTCAACTGTCCCAGCGGAGCCCAGGCTTCCAGCCATCTCCACCAAGGTGCCAGGCATGGGTGACACCATCTTGGATTCTTGCAGCCAATCCATCTGCCAGCTGTGCAACCTCAACTGACACTACAAGGATCACATAAATGACCCGGCCAAGTCCTGCTCAAATTCCTGACCCACAGGATCTATGAGATATAATAAAATGGTGGTTGTCTTAAGTCATTACCCGTTGGGGTAGTTTATCAGGCAGCAAGTGTAATGGAACACACGCCTTCATTTCCTGTAATCTTTATGACAATCATTATTTCCAGATTAGGAAACCAGGGGAGAAGAAATTAAATAACTTGTCTAGCACTGGCCAGCTGATAGCTAGGGCTATAGCCTGGATCTTTAAGAGCAGGCAATCTCTGCTGCTTCTACTGCCACATGTTCCTTCTGGTGGGTGAGAGAGAACCTGGATGAAAAGTCTGCAGAATGCTAAGGAGAAGCAATGTCTCTCTCATGATTTGTCTGGGTCAGGCTGGTCCCAAGATAATTAATTATGGAAACAGATACATCTCCCACAGGCTGTGGAGTTAGACTCGAGCAGCCACCACCATGGCCTCAGCTTCAGAAAGGTCTTGGAAAAAACTGTTTGTTGTATCTCTCTGGGGTTCACGAAAGACAGGAAGCAGCTGGGGAAAGAGAGATGTCTGTCACCAGTCGTGAAGTCTCTCTGGGACAATGATTAAAGTCCCCTTTACTGCCTGCCCACAGACCGACTTCCCATCTCAGTTCATGGCAATTCCATTCATCCTGATGTTCAGACCAAAAACTCTGGAGTCATTGCCAATCCTTTCTTTCATACCCCCATCCAATCCATCAGCAAATCCTGTTGACTGTATCTTGAAAATACATCCAGAATGTAACCACTTCTCATCTCCTCCCCTGTGACCACCAGCATCAAGCTATCATCACCGCTTGTCTAGATTATTGTGGTCACCTCCTCACTGGTCTCCCTGCTTCCTGCCCCCTTGCCTACTGCCACTGCCGAGAGACCTTTCCTGGCCATCCCAGATAAACAGCACGGTCCTCCTGTAACCTTTCCTCCTTTTGAGTTGTGTCTTTCTACATGGCACTTGTCCTCATTTATGATTTATTTTCTGTCTCCCCCTTTGTATGGAAGGGATTTTGTCTGTTTTTTTTTTTTCACTGCTTTATCCTCAGCACCTAGCACAATACTTAGTGTGTAATAGGCATATAATAGTTATCAAATGTCATTGAATGAATTGAATCACACACTTCCTTAAAAATCTGATGACAGCAGAGAACTTCTGCTGAGATCAATACTTGGGCAGGCCTCGTTTTGCAGACAATTTCTGGGAGTCCCCAGATTTCCTGTATCCATGCAAGTTAACAGCCTCTCTCTGCTTTAGAGTGCCAGTTTCAAAAGGCAGGAAGTGTAACCTCTGAATTCTAGAGAGTAGGATGTCAATCTCTAATTAGACTCCAGTCAGGTATCTAGTTATTTAGATTATTCTTTTATCCATTCAACCAACATTTGTTCAGTGTCAGCTGTGTGATAAGCTCTGTGCTAAGACCCTGTGCTAGGAGAACAGAGGTATCTATTCTTAAGGCCCTTAGATCAGAAGAAACATCACCAGGTAAACACCTAACTCTAATAAGATCACTTCAAAACTGGAGTGTTGTGCATTGTTCAATGAAGACCTAAGGGATGGCATGACTAACTTTTCTTACTTGACCTAGGAAGAACCCACAGAGAAGGATAAGCTTGAATTGGGTCTTGAAGCATGAGTAGGAGTTTGTCTGACAGACACCAGGGAGAAAGGGTGAGACAGGCAAAGGGCCAGCAAACATCCTGGCATTCACAAAGAGAAAGCCACACATTTAGTCTAAAAATTCAACTTCAACAAAACTGTCTTAGTTTAGACTTCCCCTAGAAGCAGACGTGCATCAAGGATTTGGGCATAAGTCATTTATTTGGGGATCTGAAGGGAGTATGGGAAGAGAACTGTGAAGTAATGAGGAGTAGAGAAGGCAGCTAATGGAGGGGGCATTGCTAAATTACTTACAGACACTGGGCATCTGGAGGTTAACCCCAAGGGAAGCTCTAGGAACTGATGTACAACACATGGCTCAGAATTATCTCATTCCAGGATAATGAAGCTAGGACATATAGGAACTGACTCCTGAGCATTGGGAGTTATCATTGAGGGCTGCATCTCCATTTTTCTATCTTTCCCCAACATATTGGCTTGGTCCTCAGACCAGCTTTCTCCATAGCAATCACAATGGCAAAGGGAAGTGGGATAAGCCCCAATTGCCCTGAACCAATCATGGTCCAGTCAAGGAGCTGGGGGTGGGATCAAACTCATTCTTCCATGATGGCCCCCATAGTGGAGGGGTTGATAGGTTTGGGGAAGAAATCTCAATGGCTATCAATTCCCTCTTTTCATACATGAACTCATCTTTCAACTTCAAGATGTAGTTTAGGAGGCTCTGAGGAACCGTGGCATGTGTTCATAGTTCCAGGTGGCTGTTTGTTTGATTTGGTGGCTCCCTAGATTTGGGGAGATGACCAAAGTCCTGGTTGGTTCAGTCTGCTATGTCTGACTCTGCCATATTTTACCAGTCACTGCTTGCTGAAAAGCCTCCTACCTCCCACAGATTTTAAGTTCTCTGGTTTTGAGTTTCAACATCTCCCTCAATCAATTTTAGGAAACGTGATTCTTATTACTCAAAAAAAGAAAAAGAAAGGAGTGGGGGAGATTGAGAGGTGACATTGAAAAGCCCTGGACTGGGGTGATGATTGACATTCCAGGAGAGAGCACAGACCCTTTCCTGTGAGGCTAATTTTGAGAATAATAAAGCAAAGGGGTCCCCTCCCTCAGTGAAAGCTGCCTTGACATAAAAGGACAATTGTTCTGCAGTAGCTTTCCATTATTTCCCTCTGATGCTATCTAGCTAAAGAAAACCTGAACTGGCTTTGACGGGTTCTGGAGAGCTTTTTAGTTTAGCTACTCACAGCAGGAGCAAAGCATAAATTGAGCAGCCCAGAAGGCTGAGACCTTAAGCAAAATGGAAAATTTCCCCAGGTTGAGACATTGAATCAATAACAAATGGCATTCTGTGCTGTGGACACCAGGGTGAGCATCAGGAAGCCTAATATTTATGTTTTCCTTTCCCTGCCTTCAAAAAGTGGCTTGGAAGAGAGAGAAAAGTCCAGGCTGACGCCTAGGGGTGTGGTTCTGGAGATAGAAGAGGTAGAGAAATAGACAGGCATAATGTTTTTCAATCAATTCTTGAAAAGATTCAAATAGAATCTTTAGGGCTATATTTTTGCCTGGAGTTACTTACTTTAAATCTAAATCAAATAGCGCAATAGGATAACTAGGATAACTGCTTTCTTGGAATTCACTGTCCTAACAGAAAGGAGATTTTCAGGACTGACTCTTTAGTTAATTTGGGGGCAGGGAGAGAAGTGGAGTGGAGAGTGTGGCAAGGGAAGACCCTTAAGGCCATGGTTCTCAAATTTTGCTGCCTTTACAGTCACCCAGGAAGCTCTTGAAAAGCTCAACTCCGGCCAGGTGCAGTGGCTCACGCTGGTAATCCTAGCACTTTGGAATGCTGAGGCAGGCAAATCACTTGAGGTCAGGAGTTCGAAACCAGCCTGGCCAACATGGTGAAACCCCCATCTTACTAAAAATACAAAAAAATTAGCTGGGCATGGCGGCAGGTGCCTGTAATCCCAGCTACTTGGGAGGCTGAGGCACGAGAATTGCTTGAACCACTTGAACCGTGGAGGCAGAGGTTGCAGTGAGACAAGATCACGCCACTGCACTCCAACCTGGGCAACAGAGTGAGACTCCATCTCAAAAAAAGAAAAAAAGAAAAAAAAAAAAAGCTCAATTCCCAGACTGTACTTCAGATCAATCAAATCGGAATCCCTGGAGGTGGGATCTGGCTTCAGTGTTTTAAAAAACTCCCCAAATGACTCTGATGTGCAACCAAGTTTGAGAATGAGGGTCTCAAGGTGGCATTTCTCAAGTCTAACGTGCACACAAAGCACCTGGGGATTTTGTTAAATTGCAGATTGTAGTTCAGCAGGTCAGGGGTGGGGCCTGAGATTCTGTATTTCTAATAAACTCCCGGGTGATGATGATGTCACTGGTCTGTGGACCACCTTCAATAAGCCAATCTTCGGATGTTTCTTTAACACCTGAAGGGAATGGAGCCACTAACAAGTCACAGAACAAAGCAAAGCACTTTTCAGAACACACAGCTCCCCACTTAAAACCTTTCTGAGAGGATTCCTCTGCACTGTTAAGATACATTGCAAACATCTTACTATGGCCTACAAATCATCACCTGGGCAACTTTTGACAAAGCACCAAAAAATCATAGTCTCTGGGGTAGGGCTTGGACTTTGGCAGATTTTTAAGATTCCCCAGGTGATGCTGATGTGCAGCCAGGGTTGAGAATCCTGTCCTAAGTCCCTGTAACAATGTCCTAAGTCGTTGGCTCCTGCAGTTTCTATCAGAACAGCCCTTTTCCCAAATCCCCATGGCTATATTCTCTCTGGGCATTGTTGATTGGATGAAAGGCAGGCAGTGGGCTTAAGCTACAACATGGTGCCCCTTCCCTGGGAAATTAGGTGTGAGACCCAGCTTGATCTGGCTATTCCTGTGTATTAGTCCATTTTCAAACTGCTGATAAAGACATATCCAAGACTGGGCAATTTACAAAAGAAAGAGATTTAACAGGACTTACACTTCCACATGGCTGGGGAGGCCTCACAATCATGGTGGAAGGCAAGGAAGAGCAAGTCACATCTTACATGGATGGCAGCAGGTCAAGAGAGAGCTTGTGCAGGGAAACTCCCATTTTTAAAACCATCAGATCTCATGAGATTCATCACTATCCCAAGAATAGCACAGGAAACAACCATCTCCATAATTCAATCACCTCCCACTGGGTTCCTCCTATGACACGTGGTAATCATAGGAGTTACAATTCAAGATGAGATTTGAGTGGGGTCGCAGCCAAACCATATCATCCTGTTAACCCAGGAAATATGTAGTGGGGAGCAGTTGGTCACTATTTCCCCCAAGTAGACCGGTAACAGAGAAAGCTGCTCTCCCACAGGAATCCAAAGAAGAAAAACAGTGGAACTTGGGACTTGGGGCTGGGGGGTGGGGAGGTTTCCAGGTCTCCCACCTTGAGGTTGTACATGGCAGAGTATGCGAGAATCTCAGTAACTACCACCTTTATCTCTGGAAGAGGGCCAGTTTCCAGGCTGAGGGGCTTCATGAAACTGTCCCTGCAGCTTAGAAGGTCTAATGTGACCCACAAACCTGGAATAGTCAAACCTGTTAGGAAAGATCCCTAAAAATCAGCTTAAACGCAGCATTTCTGTGTCATAGCAACATCCACCTCCTTTAAAATTTATAAAAATGAGCAGCTATTTTGCAAGCTTCAAGAATAAGGGCTTTTGGGGTCTCAAACTGGTTCTATTTGTAAAGGAATCATCAGTCTTTAATTTCTGCAGCTGCAACTTCTAAATCTAGGCTCTCTGTTGACTTTGGGGGTATAATTGCATGTCTTGCCTGCTTTCTCATCTATGAACTGGAACTAAGAGTACCAATCTGATCAGATTGCTTTGAAGAAGAATAAAAGGGTTATGAATCATGATACAGACATGGAAATGTCTCTTATGAATGAGTCACCATCTCCAGGAGGCACTGCTGTAGAGTAGTGAAAAAGAGGCCTTTGGTGAAGACTTATTGAAATCCCAGCCTATTCAACTATCCAATTATGTGACCTTAGACCAATTACCGCCCTGGGCCTCAGATTCTTCATTGCAGATACTGGCCAATAATCCCTATTTTGCAGAACTTTTGTAGGAACTGAATGAGATAATATATGAAGACACCAGATACACAGTAGGTGTTCAAAGATATGTTTCCCTTCCCTCTGTGACCTAGATTAGTTAGGGTATACCCCTTGTTACAGTATGGCTGTGATAAAAGACTACCTTTCCTCTCCAAATAACAATGGCTAAAATCAGCTAAACACTTATTTCTTTCTCATGTAACAATCTGAACATTGGGAATCCAGGCTGATGGAGATAGTTCTGTGGCTTTGGGAACCCTAGGCTTTTTTTTTTTTTTTTTTTTTTTTTTTTTTGAGAGACAAGGTCTCACGCCATCACTCAGGCTGGAGTGCAATGGTATGATCATGGCTCACAGCAGCCTTGAATTCCTAGGCTCAAGCAATCCTCCTGCATCAGCCTTCCAAGTAGCTAGGACTACATGGTCATGCCATCACACCTGGCTAATTTTTTGTTTGTTTTTGGTAGAGATGGGGTCCCCCATATTGCCCAGGCTGGTCTTGGCCTCAAGTGTTTCTCCTGCCTCAGCTTCCCAAAGCACTGGGATTAAAGACCACTGCACCCTGCTGCACCCAGGCACTTCCTATCATGCGGTCCTGCCAACTTCAGTATGGAGCATACGTCTTGTAGTTGAAGATGGTGATTTTTAGCTAGGAGGAAAGAGAGAAGGGGCAATGGACAGCAATCCTCTCCCCTTTGAGGGCACGGCCTAGAAGTTCTGCTCTCATCCATCGGGCTAAATGTAAGCTAATGGCAAATGCAGCAGCCCCATTTTTGAGATGAAACCCCAGCTCTACCATTTACTATCTGTGCGGCCTTGGCCAAGTCATTTAACATATTGGTGTTCCTGTTTTTAAACATTTCATGAAGTTATTGTGAAAAGTACATGGGTTAGTATATCTAAAGCATTTAGGAGAATTACTCAGCACATATAAGAGTATAAACTATTATTATTTTTATTTGTGTAGCTACTCGGCCACCCCTAATTGTGAGGGAGACTGGGAAATATCTCTAATCAGGTGGCTGTGTGTCCAGCTAAGGTTTTAGAATTCTATATTTGAAGGAGGGAAGAGTGGACACTAGCAAACAACCAGAGTTTCTGCCATATCTGGGTAGTTAAAACAAGTGAAAAGACTACAAAAGGGACATGATTGTAATCTCTAATTTGGGTCTTAAAAAGCCTACATAGGCTAGGCGTGGTTGCTCACGCCTGTTATCCCAGCACTTTGGGAGGCCGAGGCGGGTGGATCACCTGAGGTCAGGAGTTCGAGACCAGCCTGGCCAACACGGTGAAACCCCATCTCTACTAAAAATATAAAAAATTAGCTGGGCATGGTGGCGCGTGCCTGTAATCCCAGCTACTCGGAAGGCTGAGGCATAAGAATCGCTTGAACCTGGGAGGCGGAAGTTGCAGTGAGCCGAGCTTGCACTATGGCACTCCGGCCTGGGTGACAAGAGCAAAACTCCATCTCAAAACAAACAAAACAAAAGCCTACATAAGGCCAGCCACGGTGGCTCATGCTAGTAATCCCAGTGCTTTGGGAGGCTGAGGCAGGAGGAGCACTTGAGGCCAGTAATTTGAGACCAGCCTGGGTGACATAGTAAGACCCTATCTCTACAAAAAACAAAGAAACAAAAATTTTAGTTAGCTGGGCATGGTGGTGCATGCCTGTAGTCCTAGCTGCTTGGCAGGCTGATGTGGAAGGATTGCTTAAGGCCAGTAGGTCGAGGCTACGGTGAATAATGATTGCACCACTGCACTCTAGCCCGAGCAACAAAGTGAAACTCTTGTCTCAAACAAAAACAAAACACAGCCAGGCGTGGTGGCTCACACTTGTAATCCCAGCACTTTGGGAGGCTGAGGAGGGTGGATCACCTGAGGTCAGGAGTTTGAAAGCAGCCTGACCAATGTGGTGAAACCCTGTCTCCACTAAAAATACAAAAATTATCCAGGCTTGGTGGCGCATGCCTGTAATCTCAGCTACTTGGGAGGCTGAGGCAGGAGAATCACTTGAACCTGGGAAGCAGAGGTTGTAGTGAGCTGAGATCCTGCCATTGCCCTCCAGCCTGGGCAACAAGAGTGAAACTCCGTCTCAAAAAAACCAAAACAAACAAAAAACCCTACATAAAACTCCTCCTTGTGTGATAAAGCGAATGTGCACCATTCCTAGAGATGGAGAGAAGAAAAATAATAACAATATGTGAGGCTCAGCGCCCAGCTGGATCTTACCTGTCCACAATGCCATGTTTGGAGGCCTCATAATATTCTGACTTTATGAAAAGTACCGTGTTTTTTAACCCCATTCTCTCTCCAGATCTTGTTGAATGCTTACCATTTGCCAGGCACTAGGCTGGGTGTCCATGGTGAATTCTCTTCTCTCTGGCAGTGCCATCACGCTCTGAAGTTTGTGAAGGCCCTCACAGGCAAGGCATCAGGACTCCCCACTGTGAAAGCACGGCTCCCATGAAGGCATCCCCTGCTCCTTCCCCACCAGCCCCCACCCTCCCAATGTGTCAGGAGATCTAACTGGCTTTTCTGGTTACAGATTCACTAGGTCAAGGGAGGGGAGGAACAGTTTGTCATGCAGTCATACACCTAATGCTAACATTACTTGAGCTTGTGCAATGGGAGGCCTAGAAACACAGGCCCAAAGCCTCTCCCCCAACTCCCAAGGCAGGTACAGGCTGGGCCCAAAGGACCAGTTACTTACCTTCCAGCAAAGTGGATTTGAACATGGAAATTAAAAAACAAAGGAGTGATTCTTCACATTATAAAAGATAGGCAATAGAATTTCCAGAAAAACCCTGTAATACATTTTACCTTTTATTTGCTAGTAACTCTTCAAGAATGCACACTTAAAATATATCTTTTGTACAAAGTTGATATTTTACTGATGTTTCTTGGTGGTAACTCTTTAAAGACCCTAGCCACCTTTAAATTTCTCAGCTCCATCATGCCTCCTCAAATAGTTTATTGTTCATAAACAAACACTTAAATGTTTGTTGGCTCCTTTGGCTCAGAAGAGCCCTCCAATTAATTCTTTCTAAAGCCAAATAACCTGGTAAGCAAATAACCACTCTGTAAACTGCTTGCCTAATGTGTTCCTTTCAGAGAGTCTTCTGGTGAGGAATGTTATGGGTGTAATTACTCTGCCTTTTTTTTTTTTTTTTTGAAACAGGGTCTCCCTCTGTCACCAGGGAGTGCAGTGGCGAAATGGTGGCTCACAGCAGCCTCAACCTCCCAGACTTAAGCGATTCTCCTGCCTCAGCCTCCTGAGTAGCTGGAACTACAGGTATGTGCTACCATGTCCAGCTAATTCTGGGAAGGGTTTGTTTTGTTTTGTTTGTTTTTGTAGAGATTGAGGTTTCACCATGTTGCCTGAGCTGGTCTCAAACTCCTGAGCTCAAGTGATCAGCTCGCCTCAGCCTCCCAAAGTGCTGGGAGTATAGGCATGAGCTGCCATGCCTGGCCTGCTGTCCAGTTTTTTGATATGCTTCTGGTTTCATTTTGCAACCATCATGGCACTTCTTTAGGGGTTGTTAGCTTTGGATGGACAGGCTCCTGCTCCTCCTTGGGCAGAGAAAGGCGTTGGCATTAGGACCTTCATATTCACCTTTTCCAAGACCTTTTAAGGGGGCCTAGAATTTTTGTCAGTAAAATACAAATAAAGCCTACAGGTTTTGGCCCATGTACTTTTAACAAGGTGCTATTAACATGCACAAGGTATTTTTAGCAGCCACTGCCTTGTGATTTCCCATGATTCCACGGAACTCCTAGGGCAGGTCCTCCAAACTCAGCTGATCTTTTCTCTAAAACCAACGTCCATCTCACTTGGGCTTTACCCACAAACACAGTCATTCATGGGTTTCTATCCGCTTGTCATTAATGCTGTTTCCTTCTTTGAACTGGGCCCCTTCAAGACATGTTTCAGGTAAACCTGCCCTTTCTTCAACAAACCTCAGTTATTTTCTGCTCTGCAACCTGATCTGGGGTTAACTAAGCCACCCTACAGAGGACAAAGTGAACTGTGTGTATCCACCCACCCCCACCCCATCCTCCAGTCCTCTTACTGATTTTTGTGGAAAAATGTATGTGTGTATACATTTAAGTATATGTAGAAATTTAAATTTTCTACTGATTTGTCAAAGTAATTGCTAAAAAAAGTAAAAAGTCTGAAGACCAGGAAAAGACTCAAGGATTTCACCCTTCTAAGATTATACACACACACCTCCTTCCTGTGCCCTTTCACTATCTGGAACAGGATATGAGTATGGTTTGACCTCAAGCTTCATAAATGCTCATTGATGGAATTTCTCCACATCTGCCCCTTTGCCAAGCACAATTTAGTGAACATTTATTGAAGGAATGGAGAGGGAACAGGGATGGCCCATTGTCTCCTATGGCTGCAGGGGCAGAGGGTTGAAACTCCCTGTAGCTGCATTTCTCAGCAAACACACTGGTCATAATGCATCTTGTTGGGACAGGTTGTGTCCCTCCTTCTAGAATTTCCTCCTCTGTCCTCTTGTTCTTTCCTTAGCTAACTTTGAATGGCCCTTGAAAACAGTTTAAATGGCTGCTCCTTGAGGAAACTGCCTGAGCCCCAGGCTAACCTCACCATCCTCCCCTTACATGGGGGTGGCCCTGGGCCCACCTGTGGCCTGGCAGGGGTCCCACCCATCACTGATGTACGGTCTCTCTCACTCTCTTGATGACCTATTCATTAAGGGAAGGGATAGTGTCTTATTGAGTTGTGTATTTTAATAGTGAGTGGCATATTAGATAAATAAATGTTGAGCCAATGGATGCAGCTAAGAACTTTGAGAAATCCATCTTTCTCATTAAGGTCAAGACTCCTAAGAATTTTGTTTTAAAAGAGACAGGGTATTGCTCTGTTTCTCAGGCTGGAGTGCAATGCCACAATCATGGCTCACTGCGGCCTCAACCTCCTGGGCTCAAGCGATCCTCCCACCTCAGCCTCCCAAGTGAGTAGCTGGGACTACAGGTATGCGCCACCATATCCAGCTAATTTTTGTATTTTCTGTAGAGACAGGGTTTTACCATGTTGCCTAGGCTGGTCTTGAACTCCTGGGTTCAAGCAATCCACCCACCTCGGCTTCCCAAAGTGCTGGCATTACAGGCATGAGCCACTGCCCCCACACAGAAAATTTTTTTATAATCAGTGACCTAATAAAATGATTCAAAGAGTTAAGATAGTGCTTGGCACAAAATAGGCCAACAATAAATTAGTTATTATTACATCTTCTAAGAATGCCTACTTCTAAATAAGTTAATTCTTAACATCCCTCCATAGTCTCCCAATCTGAAACTTCCCTGGCTCAGAAAGCCCTCTTCTGCCGTTAGCAGCATCCCATTTGTTTCACGTTTTATTCACCACTCTTCTAAATATTTCCTCCAGCTACTCTGCTCTTAGAGTCACCCTCTTGACCCAAATTTTGTGTCCTCTGAGGCCTCCGGAGGGCCTTGCAGGGAGGTGGGGGTCCGAGGCAGCTGGAGAGAGAAGAGAAAGTCTCCTTGCTTTGTCTGAATCCGAAGGCATCAAATGATGGTTCTCAGATATGTTTGTTTGGCCCACAAAGGCGACACACTATGTTTTGAAATAAAGGATACTAGCTGCCAATATTTATTCATAAAAATTGGGATTTCTGTCAACAAGAGGCCAAAATTCTTCTTTTTTTTTTTTTTTGAGATGGAGTCTCGCTCTGTCACCCAGGCTGGAGTGCAGTGGTGCAATCTCGGCTCACTGCAAGCTCCACCTCCCGGGTTCCCACTATTCTCCTGCCTCAGCCTCCTGAGTAGCTGGGACCACAGGTGCCCGCCACCACGCCCAGCTAATTTTTTGTATTTTTACTAGAGATGGGGTTTCACCGTGTTAGCCAGGATGGTCTCGATCTCCTGACCTCATGATCTGCCCGCCGCGGCCTACCAAAGTGCTGGGATTACAGGCGTGAGCCACTGCGCCCGGCCGCTAGGCCCAAATTCTTTCAAGGCAATAATCAGGTGGGGCAGAGACTGAGATGGCCCCTTTAGAGCACTCGTGCTCCTGTTCACCACAGACCCCCTGCCCCGCCCCAACTCCCTATTCTGCCCCAACGGAGTTCAAATGCTGGGGCTGATTTCACGACACTCGCAGTTTCTCCCAGTGTTATTTTCCTCATAGGAAGAGGAAAGGGAAGTATTTCTTGTCCCCGTGTCTCAAACTAAAGAGAAAAATGAGAGTGAGACCCAGGAGGTCATATGTTTTGAGAAAAATACAGTGAAGGTACTCTTTGTGTAAGTAAAGAATTTGATACAAAGTTAACATGTAAGCCCAAATATGTCTGGTTCAGAAGAATACAATTCAAGAGGCCATTCTGAAAACAATCTGGCTCAATTCACTTCTTTTCTTACCTTATATGCTTCACCGTGTTGTCATTTGGGCTAAAAACCTCTGGTCAAATTGACAGAGCCTCCTGGAACTCAAATCCACCCGAGATCCGAAAGTTCATTAGTGAATGGATTTAGGTTCCATCTCTTCCTATTTTCAAACTGAAGATGGACTAGGCTGACTGGTGGCTTTGGGGACTGGAGTGGGAAGAACACTCTTACTTCTCAGCCAAGCTCCTGATTTCTTTCCCTACAAGACAAGTATTAATAGCAAGATGAAGGGAGGCAGGAAGTTCTAAGATGGATAAACCACAGAATCCAGTGTGCCTGGAGAGTGTGAACTACTGTTTGGATTAGAGAGCTCTATTTTTAATCAACCATAAGCAATTATTTTTATTTTCTTAACTTTTCTTTTTGAAACAATTTCAGTCCTTAAAAAGTTGCAAAAATAGGCTGGGCGTGGTGCTCAGGCCTGTAATCCTAGCACTTTGGGAGACCGAGGCGGGCAGATTGCCTGAGCTCAAGAGTTCAAGACCAGCCTGGGGAACACGGTGAAACCCCGTCTCTACTAAAAATACAAAAAATTAGCTGGGCGGGGGCGGAGCAAGATGGCCGAATAGGAACAGCTCCAGTCTCCAACTCCCAGCGCCAGCGACACAGAAGACCGGTGATTTCTGCATTTTCAACTGAGGTACTGGGTTCATCTCACTGGGGAGTGCCGGACGATCGGTGCTGGTCAGCTGCTGCAGCCCGACCAGC
>NC_037669.1:178803288-178900233 GCF_003255815.1 Theropithecus gelada
AAAAAAAAAAAAAAAAAAAAGGAATCAAAATCATGAAATTAACACTAACACAATATTATCATTGTATCTATGTAACACTGACACAATGTTTATCTGATCTACACAATTTATTCTGATTTCACCAATTGTCCCACTATTGTTCTTTTTCCAGCCCAGGCTCTAATCCAGGATTTCACATTGCATTTCACTGTCAGGTCTCCTTAGTCTGTTTTAGTACGGAACAGTTCCTCAGTGTTTGTCTTTCATGAACTTGACACTTAATAAACCATCTCTCAATTTCAGTCTGTCTGCTCCCTCCTCAGGATTAAATTCAGGTTATGTATTTGGTAAGAATATCATAGAAGTGATGTTGTATCCTTCTCACTATATCACATTAGGAGATACATAATGTCTGGTGATATCCCAAAGGTTTCTCCACTGTACAGTTATGAATTTCAAAGGGAGAATAGTATCTTCTGAAGACTTTGAAATGATATCTTTTTGTTATTTTCTTTGTTACTTCTATTTTTTAAGAGATGATGTAAATATCCTCTCACACTTTCAACCAACATCCATTGATGATTCTTGCATAAAACTACCATAATTTTTTTTTTTTTTTTGAAACGGAGTCTTGCTCTGTTGCCCAGGCTGGAGTGCAGTGGCACTATCTCAGCTCACTGTAAGCGCCACCTCCCAGGTTCACACCATTCTCCTGCCTCAGCCTCCCGAGCAGCTGGGACTACAGGCGCCCGCCACCACACCTGGCTGATTTTTTGTATTTTTAGTAGAGATGGGGTTTCACCGTGTAAGTCAGGATGGTCTCCATCTCCTGACCTCGTGATCCGCCCGCCTCAGCCTTCCAAAGTGCTGGGATTACAGGTGTGAACCACCGCGCCTGGCCTAAACTATCAGAATTTAAAACTAGAATAACAGTGAGGAGAAACATAAACCTATGAAAATTACCTAAAAAACGGGAATGTCCCTGGTCCTCTCTTTCTCAGAGGGCAGGTGGAAGTTATAAGCTGTCCATTTTTTTCTTTCAATTACTAATGAGTCCTGGGCTTCCACTGAATGGCCTTGACCCTACAGACCTTTGAGAGTGCTGTGTCTCATACCTTTGGCTCATTGGGTAATATGGCCTTGTGGCATCCATATTTTAGACTCTTCATAAACCCTACACTCCATGCTAACAGATCTTAGATTTTTCTGTATCTATTTGCACAGGACCTGCTCATCCTGGCACATGTGGTGTCACTTGGGCTGTACCTGTTTCCATTTTCTTCACCATTTTTACAAATCAAATACTTCCCAGAAGTCTCGGCTTGAAGCTCTCTTCTGCATTAAGGCATTATGGGGGTACAGGGCTTAGCTTTTCTTTTGACATTTTTCTGTACTTAAGAATGAAGCTTGGAGCCAGCATGGTGGCTCACACCTGTAATCCCAGCACTTTGGGAGGCTAAGGTGGGAAGATCACTTGAGTTTAGGAATTTGAGACCAGCCTGGGCAACAAAGTGAGACCTTATCTCTACAAAAAAATAAAAAACAAATTAGCTGGATGTAGTTGTGCCTGCCTGTAGTCCCAGCTACTCAGGTGGCTGAGTGGGGAGGATTGCTTAAACCTAGGAGGCCAAGGCTGCAGTGAGCTGTGATTATGCCACTGTACTCCAGTCTGGGTGACAGAACAAGACCCTGTCTCAAAAAAAAAAAAAGTTTGGGCCTCAGCATTCATTTGATAACTCCTATAGTAGGGGGCAGACAAGGAAGGGTAATTCATATCTCTCGAGAAGTAGTAAAAAGAAGTGCATAAAATCAATGAATTATAAAACGAAAAAGAAAAGAACAAAGCTCATGGAAATCCAAAAAAATCACAGAAAAGGTGGCATTTAAAATGGGCCATGAAGACTGCAGATTCGCCGGGCGCGGTGGCTCAAGCCTGTAATCCCAGCACTTTGGGAGGCCGAGACGGGCGGATCACGAGGTCAGGAGATCGAGACCATCCTGGCTAACACGGTGAAACCCCGTCTCTACTAAAAAATACAAAAAACTAGCCGGGCGAGGTGGCGGGCGCCTGTAGTCCCAGCTACTCGGGAGCCTGAGGCAGGAGAATGGCGGGAACCCGGGAGGCGGAGCTTGCAGTGAGCTGGGATCCGGCCACAGCACTCCAGCCTGGGCGACAGAGCGAGACTCCGTCTCAAAAAAAAAAAAAAAAAGACTGCAGATTCGGAGCTCTGTGTGAAGGTAGGAGGCTTTTAGGCAAAGAGGAAAGCTGGCTATGGGCATAAAGTGTTCACACTTACAGAGATATATGCAAAGTGTATCTGGGGCTGAAACAGTATGCATTCTAGAGTGGTTGAGAAAAGGGATCATAAGAGATAGGCTGAACTATCTTATATAGGCCCTTATGCTGTGCAGAGTGGTACCTTAGCCTGGGGTTTCAGGACAATAATTCTTGCAGGAAGATGGAAGGTGGACTGGATAAGGGTGTTATTGGAAGAATGGGCACCAATCAGTAGAGTTTCAGGGGGAAGATAATCACCCAAATGTAGGCAGCAGTTAGAAAGGGGCAGCTAGTTTTCAAGCAACCAGTGTATATTTTTTTCTCTGCAATTCTGAAATCTCAAAAGCTGAAAACAAAAAATTTTTTCCTGAGCTTGCATAAAACATATTTGGTAGAAAACCGTAACCTAAACTGATGCAAAGCTATTTATTATCTTTGTCTTTATCTCACCTAGATTAAAAGATAGCCATAATTCTTTTTTTTTTTTTTTTTTTTTGAGACGGAGTCTCGCGCTGTCGCCCAGGCTGGAGTGCAGCGGCGCGATCTCGGCTCACTGCAAGCTCCGCCTCCTGGGTTCACGCCATTCTCCTGCCTCAGCCTCCTGAGTAGCTGGGACTACAGGCGCCCACCACCGCGCCCGGCTAATTTTTTGTATTTTTAGTAGAGACGGGGTTTCACTGTGGTCTCGATCTCCTGACCTTGTGATCCGCCCGCCTCGGCCTCCCAAAGTGCTGGGATTACAGGCGTGAGCCACCGCGCCCGGCAGCCATAATTCTTTACTGCTCCTCCCATCCACAGGTGGTGTCTGTTTCCTCTCTGCATGAATCTAGCTGGCCTTGTCATTCATTGGCTTAGACCAATAGAATGTGGTGGAAATGAGTCTATGTAGCCTTCAGGGCTGGGCCTTAAGAGATCTGCTTCTGCATTTGCCCATCTTAGAAAGTCTCTTCCAGCAGCCAGCTGCCAGGTAGAAGCCCAACCACCATGAGCTTATCCATACTGTTAGAAAGCCCAAAGTTGCACGGAGAGGCAAGTTGAAAGAGCACTGAAATGCTCAAATGGGAATGAAGACTTTTTGGATTTTCTAGCCCTGCCACGTCACCAACTGAAAGCAGCTGAGTAAATGACTCCAATCACACCATGCAAAGCAGAAGAACCTGCCAGCCAAACTCTTCCCAAATTCCTGACACAACAGATTTCTGAGCAAATAAAATGGTGATTTTAAGCCACTAATGTTTTGTGAACATTTGTTACATTGCAATAGATAATCCAAGCATATACTTATGTAATTCATGATTTTCCTTGCAGAAAATTAGTAGAGTGTCACCCCAGACCTTACCGAAGGTATTATGTAATATATGATACATGCACATTCTACCTTTCTAAATTGAAAAACAAAATCTGAATTTAGAAATTCATCTGGCCCCAAGAATTTTGAGAGGATTGTCCTTTGTACTATGGAAATAGAGTTGTCTAGACTCCCTGTCTTTTGCGTTCACTAAATGTCATGCATGATGCTTGAGTCTCCTCCAGTCATTTCATGTATGTATCTCTTATTTCCCCATACTCATTAACAGTTTCTCTAAACCAGCAGCTAACTTCAGCATGCATCAGTGTCTTTTGGAAGGCTTGTTCAAACACAGCTTCCTGGCTCCACCCTCAGAGTTTCTGATTCAGGGGTCTGGGGGTGGGGCTTGAGAACTTGCATTTCTGATAAGTTCCCAGGGAACTTACCTGCTGTTGGTCCAAGGACCACTTTGAGAACTACTGCTCCAGGGAAAAGCGCTATATTTTAAATTTTAAGAATTTACCCACCAGCCCAAGGTGCTTACCAAATACACATGGATGGAATTTCTCCGCATCTTCCATCTTTGCCATGCTTTTAAAGCCTCAACTTTTACTCCCGGAGGTCTTCCTGGCTAGGTCCTAGACTTAAAAGACATTAATTCCTTGTTTTATTAGATTGTCGTTTTTGCTTTCTTCTCAGCACATTCGATAAGACACTGTGAAGAAAATGTCCCTTGTGATCTCTTTTTTAACCTGTCTTGGAACAAATCAGCAGAAATGCCTTCACTGTGAATCAAAGTTACCCTCGATTTATAGCCTTTTCTTCCTTATTTCCTTTTCTTTTGGTGGCTTCCAGATAAAATGTTTCTTGCTACCGTTTCACAAAATAGAAGGAGGGACCAATAGGAAGATAATGTTTTTGTTCAGAGGCCCATCTGTCAAAGCCTGCATTTTAGAGACTGCATTACTGAGGCCCGAAAAGTAGAGCCACTCGCTCTGGGTCATACAGCCGATAAACGCAAGCACCCGAGCTCAGTTCTTCCTGACCCTGTTACAAACGGCCTCAGTAAATGAGGACCCCCATCCCCTTCCCATGCCAGGAAAGCACCGCTCATTTGTCCTAAAGTTAACTTTACACAAATCACACCTTTCAAGCCTTCTTGAAACTTTTTTTTTTTTCCTCAAGGGTGACGGGACGGTCACGCTGATTCATCTTGGCCAGGGACCGCAAACATCTCCCCTCCTCCGGCCCAGGCGCCGTCACCCAGGCTCCACGGGTCCGCGGGACAGAGCCGAGGAGAGCGCCTGGAAGCGTCGCGCCCTCAAAGCCAAGCGATTAAGTTGGTTCCTCAAATTGTTCCCGACAGGAGGGGCAGGAAATAACACCGGGCTCTGGCGGAGGCCGCAGCAGGAGGGGGAGAAGCGCGGCCGTCTCCCGGGCAGTGCTGGCGGCCTCTCATCAATCTCGGGTCTAAGGTCCGGCCGGGTCATCATTCCTGCCGTTTCCCCAGCATTCGCGGTACCACATCACCCCTGCCTCGGTCGTCGCTCAGTCACTCCCTCCGCGCCCAGTCCTGGAGCGGCGGGGTTCCTGGAGGCCTGGGTTTCCTTAAGGGGCCCCAATGCCCGCAGCCCCCGACCCGCCCAGGTGGAAGGAAACAGGTCACTGGCGGCTGCAGGCCCGGGTCAGGCGGGGCCTGACAGAGGCAAAAGCCGGGAGGGGAGCGGAAGACGGCCAGGAGGACCCCTGCGCCCTCTCCTTCGCGCCGCCGGCCGGACTGCCAACCCAGCCACCCTGGGTGCGACGCGGCGCCTTCTCGGCCGCTGGGAGTCGGGCAACAGGTGAAGAGGCCGGGCGTCCGCTGCGCCTCCGCGGGGCGGTCCCTCTCCTGCCCGCCTCCCGCCCGCCCCTCTCCACGCCCCCTCCCCTCCTCCGGGCCTCCACCGCCTTCCCCGGCTGCCCGGCAGCCTCCCCTCGCTCGCTCTCCTCTTCCTCTAGGGCCCCTGCGCAGCTCGGGAGCCCGCGCACCGAGGCGCTAGGGGCGCCGCGCACTCGAGGGACACGCGCCGCGCCTGGACAGCCCCCGGCGGGCGCCCCCTCGCACCCCCTGCCCCGCGCCGGCCGCGCTCCCCTCCCCCGCGCCTGTGTCCCAGGGGCGCAGGGCCGCGCGTCCAGCCTCAGACCCGCCGGGGGTCCCCGGGGACGCGCCAGCCCGGCAGTGGCTCGACGATGGAGGATCCGCAGCGCGCCCGCTCGCACACGGTCACCACCACCGCCAGCTCCTTCGCAGAGAACTTCTCCACCAGCAGCAGCAGCTTCGCCTACGACCGGGAGTTCCTCCGCACCCTGCCCGGCCTCCTCATCGTGGCCGAGATCGTGAGTGCGAACGGGCCGGGGGTGGCGGGGGGCTCAGCTGGACCCCGGCGCGTGCTTCCGCCGTGCTTCTCGGGATGGAGCCTGCTCAGATCTTCCCGCGGGCTTTAGGGAACGGTTTTGCTCAGCCTCGCCTTCTTCCCAAAGTGCAAGACTCTCTAAACAAGGTCCAACAAACTCTGGCTCTCCTGGGAAGAAAGGGTTGTGATCCTCAGGATGTCTTGCTGTGGGAGAAATGCAGCTTGGTGGGCCCTCTCGGTGCGGCAGCAGATCCTGGGAGCAGGATACTTGGGTTAGTGGCTATTGAGTTTGTGTTGAGTGTCAGAGACACCTGGTGCCTTTCTCACCTGATCTCCACGTGGGTGGCTTCCTCCCTGAAAATAAAGCTTTCCTAAGATCAGGGGAAGAGGAAAGGGCTTCTTTCTTTTCCTAATTTATCTCCCCGGTAGTAACATTGAGGTGAGTCGGGAAAATTTTCCTGAATAAAATCAGAGTGCCGCAACCTATTTTAGGACCAAAGAGGTCTTTTGCAAGGTGCTGTGCACATCCTGTTGTAGGCTCAGAACATTCCTGGGAAGGAGGCAGGGCAGGGGCGTTCTTCTCTCCATTGGAGGGCATAGAGGCTGGAAACTCACGTGATCTCCCCAGAAGTCCCAGCCAGTCCTTCATGGCTGAGAAAGGACTGGAGCCCTGTCAGCAGCTAGAGGTGGTCACTGTTTGAGTCTTCTTCGTGTACCAGAGTCTTGTCAAGCCCTTCAGATGTCCTCATACCCTCGTGTCATCCACAAGACCACCCTCCCCTGTGAAGGCCTAGAGAGGGGACGTAAATCACACCAGTGGATGGTGAAGCATGGATTCAAACCCAGGCCTGCCTTTCTGCAGGGCCCCGCTAATAACTGCGAACAGTTGAGACAGCTTCCAGCTGCCTCAGCAGTGCCCTTCTGCCATCTCTCATAGACTTTTGTTAAATATTTGGGAATTCAAATCGAGCTTATGTAGGAGTTAGAGAATGGGCACGCCATCACGGTGCAGAAGTGACTGAAGACCTGGCCAGTTCCTTTGAGAAACCTGAAGTAAATCCTGTGTACCTCAAGTAGCTTGCTTGCTCCCCCAGTCTCAGATCCCACCCGGACCTGCTCTGTGAAGCTCCTGGTGGTCATAGTGCACGTAAGGTATGAGAAGTGTTGGCTTAGCTCCTCTCCCAGCTGGTTGCCTCAGCGGGTATTGAGGACTTCAGGAGACTCAAAAGCTGAAGGTATTAGAATCGCCTTGCAGGGCCTGGCTTTTAGGAGTTCAATAAATATTTGCTGTGCAAATGGAGGAGTTGGCAGGCTCCTGTGCTTCAGCAGCGCAAACAAAAGCTAAAATGAGGGAGATGGGCCTTCTACCTTGGGGTGGATTTGGGCCAGGCATGAAGCATAACGCCTTTTTTTTTTTTTCTGATTTATGATCAATATGCTCTGTGTACTGCACTTTTCAGGAAATACAAAAGTGAAAGAAATGTAAATGGCCCACAATCCCATTACTAGAAATAGTCACTGTTAACATGTTAGCATGTATCCTTTTAGATTTCATTTAAGTTGTTTGAAAAAGATGGGAAAACATGTAAGCAAAATCACCCTTATTACTACTATGGTTTTTATTTTTGACAGAGATAATTATGCACCTTTTTTGTTTGTTTGTTTGCTTTGTTTTGAGACAGGGTTTTGCTCTCTCAGCCTGTGGTGCAGTTGGCACCGTCATGCCACCTTGACCTCTGCGGCTCAAGCGATCTTCCCATCTCAGCCTCCTGAGTAGCTGAAACCACAGGCATGCACCACCACAGTTGGATAATTTTTAATTTTTTTTCTAAGGACAGGGTCTCTCTGTGTTGCCCAGGCTGGTCTGAAATTCCTAGGCTTAAGCAATCCTCCCACCTTGGCCTCCTAAGGTGCTGGGATTATAGGCATGAACCACTGTGCTCCACATTATGCCCATATTTTAAAGATTCGGTCCTACAGGCAGAAATGTACGTTTCTCTATCTTCATCTCTTAGAGCTCTAAACAACATGTTTATCATGCTGTTTTTTGGTGTTCCCTCACCCACCCAGTGGTAGACATTATCCGTTGCCTTTCTACTCTGAAAGGTGAGGCTTTAGCTGGGATGCCCTCTTCCCCGCCTCCAATTATACATACCCTCTTCCTGTCTCCCAGTATAGGTCCCCACTTATGATGGTTCAACTTAGGATTTTTCAGCTTTACAGATGTTGTAAAAGCAGTATGCATTCAGTAGATATCATACTTTGAATTTTGAATTTTGTTCTTTTTCCGTGCTAGTGATACGCGGTAGATATTTTTTCATGATGCTGGTCAGCTCTCAGTCACCCACGCCATCACCAGCGCAAACCACCCATCCTCACCAGCGTGCTGTGCTGCCGGGTGATTCTGCCAGCTGTAAGCTAACCTAAGTGTTCTGAGCACGTTTAAGGTAGGCTAGGCTCAGCTATGATGTTTGGTAGGCTGGGGTATTAAATAGATTTTTGACTTTGGATACTTTCCACTAGGGTGGGTTTATCAGGATGTAAACTCATTGTAGAGTCAGGGGGCAGCTGTGTCGTCTTCAGGTGATTTGGGTTAGATCAGCAGCCAGTGTTGACCTAAGACACTGTACATGCCACTTACAACTGACCCACTGAGTAGACTATGAATGCTTTTCCTTTTGCTGCCCAATTTCTTTTTTGCCCTAGTGTTAGTAATTCTCTTTTTTCATTTCATATTTCTCCAGCTATTCAGTCACTAATTTAACCCTAGTTATTTAAGTCTCCTGTCAAGAAGCTGAAAGACTTCGGGTATTCTGTCAGAATCATCCTCATGACTGGCCTCTCTGGGAGCCTCTGGCGTGGTGGCCTGCACACAGCTGGCCGAGTGGACTCTCCTGCACCATCACCCTGAAGATTCTCTTCCTTTCTTTCCTGGGTTGGATCCTCTGCTTCCCATGTCCAGTGTCCTCTGTCTTGCCTTGCTTCCACTGGGGGCAGACAAAGCCTCTTGTGGTTTTCTAAGAAAGCATGCATGTGGAAATGGAAATTTCCACCTTTCAGAATATCTTGATTCTATACACAATTCCTAGTTTGACTAGGTAAAGAGTGTTAGATTGAAAATGTTTTTCTTCAGGATTTAAAATGTATTCTTTTATTGTCCTTTAGCTATTCTGATCTAGTTTTGCTTTGTTTTGTTTTGTTTTGTTTGAGATGGTGTCTTACTTTGTCACCAGGCTAGAGTGCAGTGGTGTGATCACAGTTTACTGCAACCTACCCCTCCTGGGCTCAAGTGATCCTCCCACCTCGGCCTCCCAAGTAGCTGTGACCACGGGCATGGGCCACCATGTCCGGCTGATTTTTTGTGTATTTTTGGTAGAGACAGAGTTTCGCCATATTGTCCAGGTTGGTCTCGAACTCCTGAACTCAAGTGATCTGCCTGCCTCGGCCTCCCAAAGTGCTGGGATTATAGGCATGGGCCACTGCACCTGGCTGTAAAAATTTTTACTTCAATTATTTATCTCCCTCTACCCCCTGACTTCTGGAAATGTGTTGAACCTTCTTTTTCCCAGAGATCTAAAATATCACAATGATGTGCCTTCATTTGAGTGTGTATTCTCCCAGTGTACTGGGCACCTGGTGTGTTCTCTCAAGTAAGGGAAATTTACGTAAGCTTTAGGAGACTCCTCCCCCGTTTTACAAAGCTATTTTTAGTAAACAAAATACAATTTTTTTTTTTTTTTTTGGAGACAGTGTCTGGTTCAGTTGCCAGGCTGGAGTGCAGTGGGTCTCATAATGTCCCTCAGGCTGGAATTGCAGTGGCGCAATCCCAGCTCACTGCAACCTCTGCCCCCTGGGTTCAAGCAATTCTGGTGCCTCAGCCTCCCAAGTAGCTGGGATTATAGGCGTGCACCACCATGCCTGCCTCATTTTTGTATTTTCCATAGAGACAGGGTTTCGCCATGTTGGCTGGGCTGGTCTCCAATTCCTGACCTTAAGTGATCCACCCACCTCAGCCTCCCAAAGTGCTGGGATGACAGGTGTGAGCCACCTCACCCAACCAAAACAAAATAATGGCTCTTTTAAAAGTTTATAAAAAATAAACATTTATACATTGTTGGTCGGGCATGGTGGTTCACACCTGTAGTCCCAGCACTTTGGGAGGCTGAGGCCGGCAGATTGCCTAAGCCCAGGAGTTTGAGACCAGCCCAGCCAACATGGTGAAACCCCATCTCTACTGAAAATACAAAAATTAGCCCAGCATGGTGGTAGGCGTCTGTAGTCTCAGCTACTCAGGAGGCTGAGGCAGAAGGATCACTTAAGCCCAGGAGGTCGACGTTGCAGTGAGCTGGGTTTGCGCCACTGCATTCCAACCTCGGTGACATTGTGAGACCCTGTCTCAAAAAAAAAAAAAAAAAATCACATTCTTTTAAGTTAAAGGTATAGGTTGGGAGTGTATCCTTGGACACAGTTTTGGATAACTGTCTTCTCTTCTCAGCTGCAGTTCACTCAGACTGACTTTTACGTTACAAATTCAGGAAGGCAGTACAGCTCACTGTGGTTGAATGCATTTGACCTGTGTTCAGTTTCTAGTTCTGCTCTTCACCATGTACAGTGTGAGCCATTCTTTCAATTGGAAAGTATCTCATAAAGTTGTCAGGACCCGAATCACACAGCTGTGCATGAAATGCTTAGCAAAATACCCTGGATTACTCTTCAGTTATCTCCTTGTCTCATTGCCTTCTCTTCAGCTTCCAGTTTTTGCTGTTTTGCTTCCAGCCTTTTCCTTTGGTATATTTTAACTCCAGCAAATGCCAGACAAAAATGAGGCAGGCATGGTGGTGCACGCCTATAATCCCAGCTACTTGGGAGTCTGAAACACCAGAATTGCTTGAACCCAGGAGGCAGAGGTTGCAGCCAGAAACCATCAAACCTTCTAGCTCCCTGGACTTGACCTTCCACAGCTCCCTGTCCTCATGTACTTGTCTGGGGGCTGGGCTATGTTGATCAGGAGTGAATTCAAAGTTGGTCTACCATGAACGGGAAGATGCTTGAATACTTATCCCTGCTGCTATAATATCTTGGCAGAGAAGCCAATGTAACATCATGTGGAAACCAAACCATGGTAGTTTCCTTTGTTTTAAAGTTTTATAACAAGCTAGAAGCAATCCAGTACTTGACCTGTGAATTGTAGGATGCTGTGATCTCATAACTATTACAAGTACTTGAAGAATGAAAGTGGTTTGTAAGAAGCTGAGTAAATTGTGCCCTTCCTGTTATTGATGACTTCAAAATGAATTATAGTATCCATGTAATAATGTTAGGTCACCTTTTATTTATTTACTGTCATGAGCAAACTTAGTTGGGAAGGATAAATAGGGTTTACTGAGAGTTGGCATTTTAATTATTCTATTGCCCTGTTGAATTCCTTTAAAAAATAGTGAACATGGTTTCCATTTCTTAAAAGCAATACCCGACATTTGTAGAAAAAACTTTTATTTATTAATTTTATCATTGTTGTTATTATTTTTAGATAGAGTCTTGCTCTGTCCCCCAGGCTGGAGTGCAGTGGCATGATCTTAGCTCACCGCAACCTTAGCTCACTGCAACCTCTGCCTCTCAGGTTCAAGCGATGCTCGTGCCTCAGCCTCCTGAGTAACTGGGATTATAGGTATGCATGCCACCACGCCGGCCAATTTTTGTATTTTTCGTAGAGACCGCGTTTCACCAAGTTAGCCAGGCTGGCCTCGAACTCCTGGCCTCAAGTGATCCACCCACCTTGGCCTCACAATTGTTCCAGAATTTAAGTTATGTATCATCTGTAATTTTTTTTAAAGCGTAGTCTCTTGTAAACTACTCTGTTTCCTGCTGTGACCATCTGTGCTGGATACCTTCCATTTGTCCTTCAGATTCCCTCTCCACCGTGCTCCTGTATGGACTTCTTAAGGGCCTCCCTGCCCTCTGGTGTCCCACTGGCTGTATCTACTGGTATCATCAACACGAGGCTCTCGGGTGAGAGGAGAGCAGGTTCTGGACCTTCATTCCCCAGGGTTCCTCCCTGCTGGGTCTCTGCTGGTTGTCTGTGTCCCTGCACAGAAGACAGGCTACCTAGCAGCTCTCTGCACACTGCTCTTTTCCCTGACTTCGATAACTATTCGCTCACTCCCGCTTCTAATTGCCAAGTACTGCCCTATAGCTTGTGGTTTTCCTGCACCCTGCTGTGTAAACAACATCCTTATTAAACCCTACTCAGATTACCCAATCTGAATGTGCCTGCTTTCCTGCTGAGACCTGATATATTAGCTGTTTTCATCAGTGATTAATTTCTCATGACATTCATAATGGCCACATAGTATTCCGTAAATATTCAGGCTCCTACTGTTCAACGTATGTTTATTTCCTCCTTTTAAACATGTTTGAAGCTAAATCTTTCTGGATGTTCTTTAGTGTTTTCTGAGGATGATTACTTAGAATTGATAAGAGGGTATATGAATCTTCTTTAAAGATAAGTTTATTGGCAGGGCAAGGTGGTTCACACCTGTAATCCCAGCACTTTGGAAGGCTGAGGCGGGACGATCACCTGAGGTCAGGAGTTCAAGACCAGTCTGGCCAACATAACGAAACCCCATTTCTACTGAAAATACAAAAATCAGCCAGGCGTAGTGGCGGACACCTGTAATGCCAGCCACTCTGGAGGCTGAGGCAGGAGAATCACTTGAACCTGGGAGGCAGAGGTTGCAGTGAGCCGAGATCGCACTACTGCACTCCAGCCTGCATGACAGAGTGAGACTACGTCCCAAAACAAACAAACAAAAAAGATTATTAAGGTATACAGTAAATCCACATTGTTTAGTGTAGCGTTCTGTGAGTTTTGGCATTTGTGTTTTTGAAAAATAGCTTTATTGAGATATAATTACATATAAAATTGACCTTTTTAAAGTCTGCAACTCAGGGGTTTTTAGGATATTCACAGAGTTGTATAGCTATCACCACTGTCTTATTTTAGAATTTTTTTTTTCCCCCTGAGATGGAGTCTCACTCTTTCGCCCAGGCTGGAGGGCGGTGGCACAGTCTCAGCTCACTGCAACTTCCGCCTCCCAGGTTCAAGCAGTTTACCTGCATCAGTGTCCTGAGTCGCTGGGATTATAAGCCACCACACCTGGCTAATTTTTTTTTTTTTCTGAATTTTTAGTAGAGATGGGGTTTCACCATGTTGGCTAGGCTGGTCTCAAACTCCTGACCTCAAGTGATCCACCTACCTCGGCCTCCCAAAGTGCTGGAATTACAGATGCACACCACCACGCCCAGCTAATTTTTGTATTTTTAGTAGAGATGGGGTTTTGCCATGTTGGCCAGACTGGTTTTGAACTCCTGGCCTCAAGTGATCCACCCATCTAGGCCTCCCAAAGTGATGGGATTATAGGTGTGCACCACCATGCCCAGCCAAATATTTTCTCTTTTAAAAATTTTAAAAAATGTCTTCCTACTGTCACTACTCTTATTAAAGAATGTTTTCACCCCTCAAAAACAACTTCATCCTTATTAGCAGTCACTCCCCATTCCTCCCTTCCCTCAACCTTTGGTGACAACCAAGTTAACTTTCTATCTTTAGGAATTTGCCCTTTCTGGACATTTCACATAAGTGGAATCCTATGTGGCCCTTTTGGTCTGACTTCATTCACTTAGCATCATGTTTTTTAGGGTCATCCATGTTGTAGTATGTATCAGTACTTCATTTTTTTTAATTGGCAGATATTTCACTGATGTATACATTATTTTGTTTACTTATCAGTTGATGGAGTTGTCATAGGTACTTCGTGTTCATGTTTTAATATCTGAATCAGGGTGCAGCTTATAATTGATGCCAAATTCGTATACTGCTAAAACAAACAGAAACCTGGCAGCTGGGATTTCAGTCTGGATTCTGTTGAATCTATAGATCAATTTGGTGAGTACTGCCATCATAACAAAATGAAGTCTTATAACCTATGAACATGGGATGTTCATATTGCCTATTATGAATAATGCTGCTGTGAACTTTCATGTACAAGCTTTTCTTTTCTTTTCTTTTCTTTTCTTTCTCACAGTCTCACTTTGTTGCCCAGGCTGGGGTGCAGTAGCGCAATCTCGGCTCACTGCAACCTCCGTCTCTCCAGTTTAGATGATTCTCCTGCCTCAGCCTCCTGAGTAGCTGGGATTACAGATGCCTGCCAGCACGCCTGGCTAATTTTTGTATTTTTTTTAGTAGAGACTGGATTTCACATGTTGGCCAGGCTGGTCTGGAACTCCTGACCTCAGGTGATCCACCTGCCTCAGCCTCCCAAAGTGCTGGGATTACAGGCAAGAGCCACCCTGCACCTGGCCCAAGTTTTCTTTTTTTTAATTAACAGTTGTTTTTTTTTTTTTTTTAGAGGAAGGATCTCACTCTGTTGCCAGCCTGGAGTGCAGTGGCATCATTATAACTCATTGTAACCACAAACTCCTGGGCTTGAGCAATTCTCCCCCTCAGCCTCCAAGTAGCTAGGACTACAGGTGTGGGCCACCCTGCCTGGCTAATTGTTTAATTTTTTGTAGAGACAGGGTCTTGAACTCCTGGCCTAAAGTGATCCTCCCACCTTGGCCTTGCACAGTACTGGATTACAGTCATGACCCACTCTGGCTAGGTCATGTACAAGCTTTTATGTGTACATATGTTTTCAGTCCTCTTGAGCATTTAGCAAGGAATGGAGTTACTGGGTAATGTCATATCTTTATGTTTAATATTGAAGTGGCTCAGTGTGGTGGCTCACGCCTGTAATCCCAGCACTTTGGGAGGTCAAGGCAGGCAGAATGCTTGAGCCCAGGAGTTAGAGACCAGCCTAGGCAACATGGTGAAACCCCATTTCTACAAAAAATACAAAAAATTAGCTGGGCATGGTGGTGTGTGCCTGTAGTCCCAGCTACTCAGGAGGCTGAAGTGGGAGGAGCACTTGAGCCAGGAAAGTTGAAGCTGCAGTGAGCTGAGATTGTGCCACTACACTCCAGCCTGGGTGACAAAGTAAGATCCTGCCTCAGGAAAAAAAAAAAAAAAAAAAAAAATTAAAGCACTGCTAGACTGTTTCCAAAGGGACTGTACTGCTTTACAATCCCTGCTGCAACTTGAGGGTTCTAATTCTTCACTTTCTCGTCAAGGCTTATTTTCTTTGATTCTGGCCATCCTAGTGAATGTGAGATCGTATCTCATTGTGGATTTGGTTTGCATTTTCATAATGACTAACAATATTGAGCAATCTTCATGTGCTTAATGGTCATTTGTACATTTTCTTCAGAAAGCTTTTGTCCATTTTAAAAATGGGTTAATTTGTCTTCTGTTGTTGAGTTGTACAAGTTCTTTACACACTCTGGCATAAAATCTTTGTCAGATATATGATTTGAAAGTATTTTTCTCCCATTCTGTCTGTTATCTTTTCACTTTTCTTGAAGATGTCCTTAGAAGTGCAAAGGTTCCTAATTTTGAAAAAGTCCAATTTTTATAGTTTTTCTTTTGTCATTTGTGCTTTTGATGTCATATCTGAGAAGGGTTTGACTAATCCAAGGTCACAAAGATATTCTCTATTTTCTTCTAAAAGTTGTAGGTCTTATATTTAGGTCTACGATTCATTTTGAGTTCATTTTTGTCTATGATGTGAGGGAAGGGTTTAACCTCAATCTTTCACATATGGATATCAGTTGTCCCAGCACCATTTATTAAAAGACTGTTTTACTCCCATTGAATTATCTTGACACTCTTGTTGAAAATCAAATGATCATAAATATGATGGTTTATTTCTGGATTCTCAGTTATATTTGATTGATGCACATCTCTACTCTTATGCCAGTACCATGCTGTATTGATTACTGTAACTTTGTAGTAAGTTTTGAAATTCAAAATGTGAGTCCTCCAACTTGGTTCTTTTTCCAAGTTGTTTTGGCTATTCTGGGCCCGTTGCGTTTCCAAATGAATTTTAGGATCAGCTTGTCCTACAGTGCCAAAACAAACTACTGAAAACCTGGTGGCTGGGATTTCAGTCTGGATTCTGTTGAATCTATAGATCAATTTGGTGAGTACTGCCATCATAACAAAATCAAGTCTTATAATTTATGAACATGGGATGTCTTTATATCTATTTAGGTCTTCTCTAATTTCTTTCAACAATATTTTGTAATTTTCAGTATACATGTCTTGTGCTTCTTTTGTTCAATTTATTTCTAAGTATTTTATTCTTTTTGATGCTATTGCAATTGGAAGTATTTTCTTAAGTTCATGTTTGGATTGTTCAGTGGCAGATTATAGAACTCCAATTGAGTTTTTATTTCTCTTATTTTATATAAAAAATTTATACAAAAAAATTACAAGGTTTCAAACCTTGTTGCCCAGGCTGGTCTCAAACCCCTGAGCTCAAATGATCCACCTGTCTTGGCCTCCCAAATTGCTGGGATTACAGGCATCAGCCACCATGCCCAGCCTCCAAATGAGTTCTATATCCTTTCTCTTGTATTCTATAACTTTGTCGACCTAATTTACTAGTTCTAATAATTATTTTGTGGTTCGACATATGTTTTTAAGGCTTTTGGTGTTGCTGCCAAGTTATACAAAAAAGTTCATACCAGCTTGCATTCGAATGGTGTTTCAGCATATAACAAGATTTGTTTCTGCAAATACTCAAATTTTCTTTAGATATTTGCCAACTTGTTTGGGGTAGGAGATATTTGGAATAATTAAAACGAATTTGGCATGGGCACCAACTGGTCAGAGAGAATATCAGCTATAAATAATATTCAGGGGAGCCTGGACATGTGAAAAAGAGCAAATTGTTTTTATTTGCATTTCTGTGATCATTAAAGTTGAACATTTTAAATATGCTTATTAGACATCTATTTTTAATTAATTTATGTTTTTTGAGACAGGGTCTCACTCTGTTGCCCAGTCTGGAGTGCAGTGGTGTGATCATTGCTTACTGCAGCCTCAACCTCCTGGGCTCAGGTGATCCTCCCACCTCAGCCTCCCAAGTAACTGGGACTACAGGCACACGCCACCACACCCAGCTAATTTTTTGTATTTTTGGTGGAGACAGGGTTTCGCCATGTTGCCCAGATTGGTCTTGAACTCCTGGGCTCAAGCAGTCCACCTGCCTCAGCCTCCCAAAATGCTAGGACTACATGCCTAAACCACCATGCCCAGCCACATGTTTCTTTTTATTACTATTCATGCCATGTTTTTTGTCAGAAATTCTAATTTGTATGAAATTTAAACTGTTATCTTCCTTTAGACTTCTGGGCGTTACTTAGCTAAACAGGGCTTCCCCAGCTCCAAGGTTACACAAATACTTGAAGAAAATATAGGATAATTTTTTTTTTTTTAATATTTACTTTTTTGGTTGGGTGTGGTGGCTCACATCTGTAATCCTAGCATTTTGGGAGGCTGAGGTAGGTGGATGGCTTGAGCTCAGGAGTTTGAGACTAGTGCGGGCAACATGATGAAACCCTGTGTCTACAAAAACCACAAAAATTAGCTGGGCGTGGTGGCGTGTGCCTGTAGTCCCATCTACTTGGGAGGCTGAGGTGGGAGGATGGCTTGAGCCAAGGAGGTGGAGGTTGCAGTGAGTCATGATCGTGCCGCCACTGCACTTTAGCCTGGGCAACAGAGCCAGACCCTATCTCAGAAAAAATACAATAAAAATATTTACCGTCTTAAATTTTAAGATGATCTTCTTGTGTGTATAATGTAAGAATTTTACTTTTTTACCCAAGTGGATATCCAGTTGCATCACTATTAATCATATTTTATTTCCTTATATGCAGAACTATTTCTTAACCCTATTTTGTTCTATTCCTGTGTGAATTCCCAGGCCCTTTTAATTATTATAGTGTTATATATTTTAATATTCAATAGGATAAGCCATACAAAATTTTCTGTTTTTTTGCTGTCACTGTATACTTATACTAACATTTAAGGTGATTTTTAGAATCAATGTTTCTTCAATTCCATTTCAACTTGGATTGTGATTTCATTATATTTATAAACTAATTTGAGGAGTTGACTTTCTGTTACCAGATCTTACCATCTAGGAATGTTGTATCTCTTCATTTATTCAGGTTATTTTATGTTCTTAAAGTGCTGAGTTGTTTCCAGATTAATCTTAGGCATTTCTTACTCAGTTTTAAGTATTTTCAATTTTTGATAAATGAGATTTGTCAAAAATGAATTGGATTTCACTCATTTCTGATTATTTGTGATTTATAAGAAAGCTGTTAATTTTTAAATTTTTGTCTTGTGTATAGCTATCTTGAGTTATTCTCATACTTTTTGAATATGGGTGATTTTCATTTTCTTTTTATACTTTTTTCCATTATTGCATAGACTAAGATTGCCAGTATAATGTCAAATAATTGGGATGATGTAGCTATCCTTGCCTTGCTCATAACTTTGATTGGATATTTCCAGTATTATAATGATAGTACTATTTTAACTGTAGGGTCTGTTATTCTTTATTGAGTTAAGGAAGGGAAGTTTAACTGTGTCCCCTTTTTAATTAGGAATGATTTGAGCAGTATGAGTGGGAATGGAGCTAGGAGATAGGATTGTTTTGGTGGGGAAGTGCCTTTTATTGAGGTGATCATTTGAGTTTTGTTTATTTCAGTTGGCTAATGTAGTGAACTGTATTAGGAAACCTAATGTTGAATTGTTCTTGTACTCTTGGGATAACCTCTACTTAGTTATATGATTTTAATAAACTATTGAATTTAAATGTTTTTTACTCTTGGATTTGATTTATTAATATCATATCTAGGGATATTGTGGCTATGTGCATATGTAAAATCAGCCTTAGTTTCCTTTGATGTGTTGCATTTTGTCTGATTCTAATCCTGTCAGACCAGCTTTTTTTGTAGCATTTATTTATTTTCTTGTCCCTTTATCTTTTTTTTTTTTTTTTTTGAGACAGAGTCTCACTCTGTCGCCCAGGCTGGAGTGCAGTTGGCGCAATGTTGGCCCACTGCAACCTTTGCCTCTAAGGTTCAAGTGATTCTCCTGCCTCAGCCTCCCTAGTAGTTAGGATTACAGTTGCCTGCTATCACGCCCGGCTAACTATTTTTGTATTTTTATTTTAGTAGAGATAGGGTTTCACCATGTTAGCCAGGCTGGTCTGAAACTCCTGACCTCAGGTGATCCATCCGCCTCGGCCTCCCAAAGTGCTGGGATTACAGGCTTGAGCCACTGTGCCCAGCCTCTTTATCTTTTTAAACTAATCATGGTAATTTATTTTCACCATGCATGTCTCCAATTTCTTTTTTAAGAGACCAGTTCTTACTGTGTTGCCCAAGCTGGAGTTCAGTGGCTGTTCACAGATGAAATCATAGTACACTTCAGCCTTGAACTAATGACCTCAGACAATCCTCCCACCTCAGCCTCCCAAGTAGCCGGGACTGCAGGTGAGCACTAATGTGTCCAGCTTGTCCCTTTATGTTTTTATTTTTTATTTTTTGGGGGAGAGGATGGAGTTTCACTCTTGTTGCCCAGGCTGGAGTGCAGTGGCACGATCTCAGCTCACTGCAACCTCTGCCTCCCAGGTTCAAGTGATTCTTCTGCCTCAGCCTCCTGAGTAGCTGAGATTACAGGCGCGCACTCCATCACACCCAGCTAATTTTTGTATTTTTAGTAGAAACAGAGTTTTACCATGTTGGCCAGGCTGGTCTCGAACTCCTGACCTCGGGTGATCCACCTGCCTCGGTCTCCCAAAGTGTTGGAATTACAGGCGTGAGACACTGCACCTGGCCTTGTCCCTTTATTTTTTAATTGAGTGGGATTTGTATAACATAAAATTAACCAGTTTAAAATGAACAATTGAGTGGCATTTACTACATTTACAATGTTGTACAATTGCCACTTCTAATTCCAAAACACTTCATGTCCTCCAAAAGGAGACACCCCTTTTATTTTTTACCTTTCCTTGTCATCTTGTTATAAGTACATCTTCTATATGTATCATATAGTTAGATTTTATTTCTATACCCAGTCTGAGAACTTGTCTTCCAATAGAGGAATTTAACACGTTTATATTTATTGTGATTATTTAGAATTCTTAGTTTTCTTTATTTTTTCCTCTAGTGATTTAAAGTTATAAATTCTATTTGTTTGGAGTTACTTTAAAATTTTTACCCAAATTTTAAGCTAATAGTTTTCTAAATATCCAGATAATTAATCAAGATATATAATTATATGATTCCATTCAAAGGACAACACTTTCCTCCTTACCTATTCCTGGCCATGTACTTTATGTCAGCCAACTTTCTCTGGATTTAAAAAAAAAAAAAAAAAGACAGCTTTATTGAGATATAATTTACATACTGTAAAGTTCACCCATTTGAAGTATACAACTAAGTGGCTTTTGGAATATTCACAGCGTTGTACAATCATCACTACAACTACTTTTAGAACATTTTCATTACCCTAAAAAGAAATCCCATACCCACTAACATATATTCTCCATCTCTTCCCAAATCCTCCCTCCACCAGCCCTAGTCAGCTACTAATCTACTGTCTGTCTCCATAAATTTGCCTATTTTGGACATTTCCTATAAAGGGAGTCCTATAATATATGGTCTTCTTTGACTTCTTTTTGTGGCTTCTTTCACGTAGCATAGTATTTTCAAGATTTATCCATGTTGTGGCATGTATCAGTATTTCATTTCTTTTTTTTTAACCAACTAATAGTCCATTGTGTAGAAATACCACATTTTATTCATCTGTTCATGGACATTTGGTTGTTTCTGCCTTTTAACTATTATTAATAATGCTGTTAAGAATATTTATGTAGAGGGTTTTGTGTGGATATATATTTTTATTTCTCTTGAATATATTTCATGCAGTTAAGAGTGGAATTGCTATCATCATATAGTAACTCTCCATTTAACTCTTTGAAGAACTGCCAGACTATTTTTCAAAGTGCATGTGCCATTTTACAATCCCTGTACTACTTTTTAAAAAATGATTTCTTAGGAATCATTGCTTGGCAGTCATCTTAAGATTTCCACCCGTATTACTGAATAACTATTTAGACTTAACCACAAGTTTAAATTTGTTCACGATATTACTTTTCATGTTATTTTTTGTGTCACTTACTTTCTTGATTTTTCATTTTGCTGGAGATACCTTTTTGCATAATTCTTTTAGAAAGGGTTTGAAAGTGGTAAACTTTTTGAATCATTGCACATCCATAACATCTTCTTTTACCTTCATACTTGAATAATAATTTGGTTAGTATAAAACTATAGATCTCAAAATTTCATTAATTTTTACTCAGTTCTTTTTTTGGAGGGGTGAGGACAGAATCTAACCCTGCCACCCAGGATGGAGTGCAGTGGCATGATCTTGGCTCACTGCAGCCTCAACATCCCCAGGCTCAGGTGATCCTCCCACTTCAGCCTCCCGAGTAGCTGGGACCACAGGCACTTGCCACCATGGCCAGCTATTTTTTTTGTAGAGACAGGATCTCGCCACATTGCCCAGTCTAGTCTCAAACTCCTGGGCTCTAGTGATACACCTGTGTTGGCCTCCCAAAGTGCTGGGATTACAGGTATGAGCCAGCATGCCCAGCCAAGACAATTTTTTAAAAATAATTCTTTAAGGATATTGTTCCATTGTCTTCTAACATCCAGTGTTTTTTATTTTTTGATTTTTTTTGTTGTTGTTAGACAGGGTGTCACTCTGTCACCTAGGCTGGAATGCTATGGCTCAAACATGGCTCACTGCAGCCTCAGCCTCCTGTGTAGGTGGGACCACAGGTGTGCACCACTATGCCTGGATTTTTTTTTTTTTTTTGTAGAGATAGGAGTCTCACTTTGTTGCGCGGGCAGGTCTCCAATTCCTAGGCTCAAGCAATCCTTCTGCCTCAGCTTCCCAGAGTGCTGGGATTACAGGTGTGAGTCATTGTACCTGGCTGCATTCAGTGTTGTTAATAAGAGACTTGATGGTCTGGTAGTATCTAAACAGGCCTGTTAGTCTCAGTATCTCCCAGGCCTTGACCATTCATGAATGTACATTCCCACAGACTTTGTTGCAGCAGAGTCTTGCGTGAATGATGTCTTGTACTACTACCCATGCAAATGTACACTGGTGGTGTAGCAATGAATTGTAGGTGAAATGGCGGTGTTATATACAGGAGAAATGGCTTATGAAAGGCAGTTTTGTAACCATGTAAGATAATTACAGGGAAGTTTCTTCAGGTTGATGTGGTTTGGAATAAAAGATTTGTTAAGGCCTTCCTTGGAGTTTCCCAAGTCCTGGTGGGATCTCTCCCTGCCCTCACTCTAATCTGAGAGGACTCAGGGTGACAAGGCCCTTCTCTCAGGACAGCTCTAGCCTGATATTTCCTGGTGTTACCTGCTGAGAATATGTTCCTTGCATCTATTGCGGTAAATTGTAACTTCTATAATGTTTGTCAGAGGGCTAGCTTTCGCTGGGCTTTAAATCCACTCCTCTGTGGGAATCAGGTTCTCTTTTCCTTTTAAGTAACTAAATGGTCTTTTTCCCTCCCTAGAAGCTTTTGAAATTGTTTCCCTAACTTTAGGGATCTATGGCGATATCTCCCTAGATACTACTATATGTCTGGAAGAGGCACGATCTCGGATCACTGCAACCTCTGCTTCCTGGGTTCAAGCAATTCTATGTCCCAGTAGCTGGGATTACAGGCACGGCCACTATGCCTGGCTAATTTGTGTGTTTTTAGTAGAGACGGGTTTTTGCCATGTTGACCCAGCTGGTCTCAAACTCGTGACCTCAAGTGATCCACCCACCTCAGCCTCCCGAAGTGCTGGGATTACAGGCATGAGCCACCACACCTGGCCTGGAAAGGCATTCTTTATTTGTCCTCCTCGTCACTTTTTGGGCTCTTTATAAGTACTATACAAATCTAGCTTCAGCATAGGGAAATTTCTCTTATTTTCTGCATTGGTTCTTTGTTTTCTCCTTTAAAGGAATCTTAATTCAATCCAGGAGTTCCAGGACAGATTAAACTATCTTCAATATCTCCTAATTTTTCTTTCATGTTTGTCTTTGTACTTTGCAAAGAGTGTAATTTTCTAGAAAAATTACACTTTAAGCCCAAATTCAGATTTCCAGTTAAGTATGCTCTGCCTTTCAACCCATCTATTGCTTTATTATGGCTTTCATAGTTTTAATTCCCAACAATTAGTCATTCTAAAATGTTTGCTTTTCGTCTGATCTCTTTTTTATTGAATCACTGTAAGGATCTTGAGTGTATTTTCTTTGTTACTGAGAGACCACTTCTGCTTGTTGAATCTGTTGCTTCTCCTGTGCTGTTTTCTTCAGTCATTTGGTGATTAATGGTTGTCCATGTTTGTAATCATAGATGAAATGACTGGAGCCTGTTTGCTCAGCCTAAGTGAGAATCCCTGTACCCCGGCAGTGAAGACGGGTTTTTATCATGTGATCTGCATCTGGTGGTTTTTCAAAGGAAAGGAAATATTGACAGGCCTGGGAGGGGGAAACTAGGGGTAGTGGAGCTGCATAGGCTTTCTTATGATGTGTACAAATAGCTTGTTGAAGCATCTGGAAATCTCAAATCTTTATCCTGGGGGCTATTTCCAGAAGTAGCTGCTGCAGGGGGAGGGGGAAGATAATTCACTCAGTAGTTTCTAAGTGTACTCCCTAGCAGATTACCCTTGACTCATTCCTTCTCCGATTTTGGTTATTGCTTCGAATCCTTGGCTTATCTGAGGGTGTTTGGAGGCTTGCTTTTTTCAGTATGTCCTCTATTTTCCGCTCCAGAGCTGCAGACAAGAAACTCCCTTGGTTATCATTGGTTTGTTCTGAAGTGCCTTCCAGGAAGTTCTCTCTGCTCCAGACTGCTGTTGCTGCTTTTTCTAGCTTTTCAGCACTACTACGTATTTTTTTAATTTGGGGGTGGGAGACGTTTCAGTGGAATTTGGGAAGGATAAAGAGGTCAACATACAGGTCTAGCTACAAAGAAGTTCAGTAGTTTTGTTATTCACTTATAGATATTTTTAGCGTCTATTAGGAATATTGACCCTGTTTGTTGTGAATATTTTTTCTAGCTTATCTCTTAGTTTTATTTACGGGGTTTTGTTTTTGTTTTTGTTTTTGTTTTTGTTTTTTTTGAGATAGTCTTGCTCTCTCACCCAGGCTGAAGTGCAGTGGCACGATCACAGCTCACTGCAGCCTCGACCTCCCAGGCTCAAGTGAGCCTCTCACTTTAGCCTCCTGAGTAGCTGGGACTACAGTTACATGCCACCATACCTGGCTGATTTTTTTGTTTGCTGCGCGGTTCTCAAACTCCTGGGCTCAAGCAATCCTCCCGCTTTGGCCTCCCAAAGCGCCATAGTGATTTTATTTACAAAATCTAAAGGTTATCTTCAAATCTCTGTCTTACTGTCTTCCCCATGTTGGACATCATCCTTAGAAAGTACTGTCTCACTAACATGTCAGCGAAGCCTGAGTTCTGTCCCCTCGCTTCCCCACACCTCCGCCTCTGGACAGCATGAGCTTCACCACTCGTTCCACCTTCTCCACCAACTGCCGGTCCCTGGGCTCTGTCCAGGCGCCCAGCTATGGCATCCTGCCAGTCAGCAGCACAGCCAGCATCTCTGCAGATGCCGGGGGGCTCTGGTTCCCAAATCGCTGTGTCCCGCTCCACCGGCTTCCAGGGTGGCATGGGGTCCGGAGACCTGGCCGCGGGGACAGCCAGGGGTCTGGCAGGAATGGGAGGCATCCAGAACGAGAAGGAGACCGTGCAAAGCCTGAACGACCTCCTGACCTCCTACCTGGACAGAGTGAGGAGCCTAGAGACCATGAACCGGAGGCTGGAGAGCAAAATCCAGGAGCACCTGGAGAAGAAGGCACCCCAAGTCAGAGACTGGAGCCATGACTTCAAGACCATCGAAGACCTGAGGGCTCAGATCTTCTCAAATACTGTGGACAATGCCCACATTGTTCTGCAGATTGACAGTGCCCGTCTTGCTGCTGATGACTTTAGAGTCAAGTATGAGACAGAGCTGGCCATGCGCCAGTCTGTGGAGAATGACATTCATGGGCTCTGCAAGGTCATTGATGACACCAATGTCACTCGGCTGCAGCTGGAGACAGAGATCGAGGCCCTCAAGGAGGAGCTGCTCTTCCTGAAGAAGAACCACAAAGAGGAAGTAAAAGGCCTACAAGCTCAGATTGTCAGCTCTGGGTTGATCGTGGAGGTGGATGCCCCCAAATCTCAGGACCTTGCCAAGATCATGGAAGACACCTGGGCCCAATATGACGAGCTGGCTCAGAAGAGCTGAGAGGAGCTGGACAAGTACTGGTCTCAGCAGACTGAGGAGAGCACCGCAGTGGTCACCACACAGTCTGCTGAGGTTGGAGCTGCTGAGATGCTGCTCGTGGATCTGAGATGTACAGTCTAGTCCTTGGAGATCGACCTGGACTCCATGAGAAATCTGAAGGCCAGCTTGGAGAACAGCCTGAGGGAGGTGGAGGCCCACTACACGCTGCAGATGGAGCAGCTCAACGGGATCCTGCTGCACCTGGAGTCCGAGCTGGCACCGACCCTGGCAGAGGGACAGCACCAGGCCCAGGAGTACGAGGCTGTGCTGAACATGAAGGTCTACTGGAGGCTGAGATTACCACCTACCACTGCCTGCTGGAAGATGGCGAGGACTTCAGTCTTGGTGATGCCCTTTACAGCAGCAACTCCATGCAAACCATCCAAAAGACCACCACCCGCCGGATAGTGGATGGCAAAGTGGTGTCTGACCAATGACACCAAAGTTCTGAGACACTAAGCCAGCAGAAGCAGGGTGCCCTTTGGGGAGCAGGAGGCCAATAAAAAGTTCAGAGGTCATTGGAAAAAAAAAGAAAGTACTATCTCACTAGCAAAGCTAAATATAATGGACTATACATTAATATTTTACCTGTATTTTTCTTGTGCTTTAAAATATTTAACTTTAATATTGAACTGCATTTCAGCAGAAATATAAAGTTGGGCTCTAATTTTGTTTTCAAATGTCTACTCAGTTGTCCCAACATTTCATATTGGTAAATTCATTGTACATTCCCTTACCTGGATTGCTTTCTGTTTTTCATTTACTACTTGTACCTGCTTGGGTTCAACTGTACACTTTCTAGTCTGTTCTATTCTTTGTTTCCATGTTAGTTCTAGATTACATGTTAATATCTGATAGGATAATCTATCCCAGCTGTGATTATTTTTAAAAATTTTTTTCCCCCAATTTTCACATGTTTATATGTTTCTTCTTCAAGTTGACCTTTATAACTTTTTTCACAGTCACTGCTGGTGCCTCCTTTCCTTTGTCAGATTATATTGGATTTTTATATGACACATAGATTAATTTTGGGAAAATCATTTTATACTACTCTAGTTCCTAAGAGGGAAACTTTTCAGCTATTTCTTTGTCTCAGGTTATGTCTTAGTATTGATTCTTAAGTTCTTCAAGGTCTTTCCAGTCTAAAATGCTATGAAGGTTGGATACAGTGGCTCACGCCTATAACCCCAGCCCTTTGAGAGGCCAAAGCCAGAGGATTGCTTGAGGCCAGGAGTTTGAGACCACCCTGAGCAACATAGTGAGACCATGTCTCTACAAAAAATTTAAAAATGAGCCAGGTGTGGTGGTGCATGGCTGTAGTACCAGATACTTGGGAGGCTGAAGCAGGAGGATTGCCTGGGCAACAGAGTAAGACTGTGTCTGTCTCTTAAAGAAAAAAAAAAAGAATAAAAACTAAGAAAACAAAATGCTATGGGTTTTACAGTGCAAATTAATAATACATATCTTATTTATTGTCATAAAAATGTGTTGAATATTTACTGTGTGCCAGACTATGTGTCTAGCCCTTAGAATATAGTGGTAAATAGCACTTTTCTATGTTTGTTGAAACAAATGATCAATTACAGGATTTAAGACATGTAAAGAAAAATATGCTTAAAAAGATATTAAATTATAGTAGGAAAAACTCAAGTTTTCAAATTTGAGGTGAAATTCAAGAGACATTTATTCCTTGTAGGTATTTGGTCCTTTATTCACCCCATAGAGAGAGTTAAATCTAAAATTTGGCAGGAAAATACCATTTGTTTGTTTTTGATAAGATTGAGTAGCACTGTTTCTAGGAAAGTGCCTGTACATTTAGAGAAACACTCTACCATTTAAAGGGTTTTCACGTTCATTATCTCACTTGATAATAAACCAGTCCCAGGTTGTGGGGAATCCCTTCTTTCTTTCATTTCCATTTCTAGTTGAGCCCTGATTTGAGGAAATAGTTCTTAAATAACACATGAATGAGTCAACCACACCCTTGTGGAGTTCAGCGTGAAACAAATGCCATCTGATTGCTTGTCCATCCTCTGTACACACCCATGAGATTCATGGTACCAGCCTAGTAATGTGCCCCTTTCATGGGAAAGTAGAATATTCATTGTCTTAGAGTTCAACTGAAGATGTCAGTCTACTGTAGCTGGTTGAAGCTGCAAGGGATTTATTATGCATCATTAGTTGGCTTCCAAAATTTTTGGTAGGGTTGGAGGAGCAGGCTCTAGGCTGAGCTTCCAGGAGCACCTACTGGAATCATACCGCGGAACTGGCCTGCCATCAGAAGGAAGGCGAGGAAGCAGGATCTACTCTCATGTCTGCTGGGTCCTGGATGTCTATTGTCCCCATTGCGGGTCCTGATACCAAATGGCTGCCCCCTGACTTGCCTCTCAACACTATGAAGCAAGGAATGGGATGCTGGGATTTCAGTTTTCTGTGGACTGACGCAGAAAAACAAGTACCTCCATGGCTATGTCTGCCAGCAGGAACATAGAGGCATCCAAAGCATGTCCTTTGGGCCATGGTGTTGTCTTTTTCCTTCTAAGTCTAGGTTGGGTGTGCCTGCCGAAGCTACATCATTGTGTAGAACCCGAGCTGTGGTCCAGCTTTCCAGCCTCTAGTGAGCAGTAAGGCACACTGCAAGGGGAATGTGGCAGAGGTGAGTGGATCCACGTGGAGTATTTACTACATCCACTTCATTGGAGTCTACCTGGGTCACTGTGTTAGAGGTGAAAGGCCACCTGTGATTTGGTGGACTTGCCCTATTTCAGTTAAGACACACATTTGATTTCTAGCTATGTAACCTTTACAACTGACCTGATACTTCCTGACCTTCCATCTGTAATAATGAGAAAGATAATGACGATGTCACATGTTAGTAGAAGATAAAGTGAGCAAAAATACATCGAAGCTCTGTCTCAGAGGTAAATATTAGCTTATTTCTTGGGTTACTATAGGCTTATTTCTTCCCTTTTTTTTATCAGCCGGTCTAGATATTGTAGATTAATTCTGCTTGGACCGGGCTGTATTTGGAATGAGTGGTCATATCAGCTTCTAGTGAGTCTTCACACACTCAGCAGTGAGCGGGAACATAGAATTTAGCCTCTCTGGTATATACTAGGGCTAGAATTAGGATCATACCTGTAACTAAAGAAAGCTTAAAAGCTACATTAAAAACCACAGACACCTGCTTATTTGAACTTTGAACACGAGTTCATTTAGACCACGTAAATGATTAGTAGAATGATCTAGACACCGTCATGAGTGATGCCAGCTTTGTAGGTAGAGTGGGAAGATTCCACTGATTTGTGTTCCTATAGACTTTCTTCAAAGAAGTCCTTAAAAACCATGGGGTAGTCAGTTTTCCAGAGGTCTGAGTTTAATGACCTGTGTTGGAAAACATGCAAAGCTCTGATCTCATGCCTTATCTTGCCTCGCCCTTTCCTTCATCTATTCAAAATCTAATTATAACAGGTACCGCTTTCTGTGGGGAAAATGGGGATCTTTATTGTGTATTTTAACCTGCCTTGTTTCCAGAAAGGGTTTCAGGTAGGACAGAAATCTTTAAATTTAGGTTTTAAGGGATGCAACAAGTAATCTACATCAATCAAAAACTGAAGAGCATCAAAGATCACTTTGTTTGAAGCACTAAACACTGAGCAGGCTTGAAGGGATATTCTCAGATAAGTCACCTTTGGAGACAAAAGGCAGTTATGTTGCCTGACACTGTTCACAGCAGTCTCGGGGTAAACAATATTGAGAGCTTGTCAGCTAATCTCCCTGCAACTTTAGTTTCAGAGGGGAGAAATGTCTGTGTTCTTCGAAGCTCTGACCTTCTTTTGGTCTCAGGGAATTTCCTCAGGGAGAGAGATGTCTGAAGAGATCTATAACAGGTATATTTAATATTCTACTAGCTTATGCTTTGGAAATTATGTCTAAGATTCCTTTTAATTGTGACATGAATATTGAGCAGTTTTCCTTTTTATTCACATTTCAGATCATGAACTAATGTTCATACCTCCCTGGGAAGCTAATGTGAGATTTTTAAACTTCCCTTTATGTGATTAGGTTGCTTTTGTGAAAGGTGGAAGACCAAACTCAGTTAACTAGGTCACTGGTTACTAGCAGGCTGGTTTAGCGGCTAGCCAGTGGAACAAGAGCTCAGGTGGGAGCTGACGCTTATGTTTCCAGTCTCCCAAGGTACGAAAAAGGTCAGTCCACAAGAGTTAGGGTGCAGATTTACATAACTGAGATGTCTTCTGCGTGCCCCCAGAACTAAGATTCCTTCTTTGTTTCACTAAAACTTTTTTGTGTAAAATATCATACAGTACTAAAACCCATATACAATTTGTTTTTTTTAAGAGATGGGGCCTTGCTCTGTTGCCCAGGCTGGAGTGCAGTGGCATGATCATAGTTCACTCTAAACTTGAACTCTTGGACTCAAGCAATCCTCCTGTCTCAGCCTCCTGAGTAGCTAGGATTACAGGCTTGCACTACCATGCCTAGCTAATTTTTTTTTTTTTTTTTTTTTTTTGAGACAGGGGTCTCACTGTGTTACCCAGTCTGGTCTCAAACTCCTATACTCAAGTAATCTTCCTGCCTCGGCCTCTCAAAGTGTTGGGATTACAGGCATGAGCCGCCATACCAAGCTACCTGGCTAATTGAAAAAATATTTCTGTGTGTGGGGATAGGGTCTCACTATGTTGTCCAGGCTGGTCTCGGACTCCGGGCCTCAAGCAATCTTCCTGCCTTGGCCTCCCAAAGCTCTGAGATTATAGATGTAAGCCACTGGGCCTGGCCTAGACTTTAAATCATGATCAAACAAGTAACCATACGCAGCCACTGAGGTTAAGAAATAGAACATTACGATATTTTAGAGACCCCTTGTAGCCCCTGCCCTCTTCTGCAGAGGTAACCACTATCCTGTTTTGTTTTGTTTTGTTTTTTTAAGCGTGTATGCATTCTGTATCCTTTTTTTAATTTATTTTTTATTTTATTTTATTTTTTTGAGACAGAGTTTCACTTTTGTTGCCCAGGCTAGAGAGCAATGGCGTGATCTCAGCTCACCGCAACGTTTGCTCCTGGATTCAAGTGATTCTCCTGCCTCAGCCTCCCGAGTAGCTGGGATTACAGGCATGCGCCACCACGCCCGGCTAATTTTGTATTTGTAGTGGAGATGGGATTTCTCCATGTTGGTCAGGCTGGTCTCAAACTCCCGACCTTGGGTGATCCGCATGCCTCGGCCTCCCAAAGTGCTGGGATTATAGGCATAAGTCACCGCGCCCGGCCGCATTCTGTATTCTATAAAGTTCAAAATTTTCCAAGTATTGTTTACCTTGCCTCATTTTGCATCTTACGGAATACAGAATCGCATGGGATTTCCTTCTCTGACTTGCTTCTTCCATTCATCATTGAGTGTTTTCCATATTGACATAGGTAGCTGTTGTTCCTTAACTTTTAAAGTTTTACCATATTTTATTTTATGAATGCACCATGATTTGCCCCTTCTAGGTTGATGGCCTCCTGGATTGCCATCTTTTGAACTGATTAACTTTGTTTGTGTGTGTTTCTCATTCCCTTTCTTCTGTTTGTTTGGAAGTTATGCTGTATTCTTTTAGTAGATCTCTAGCTGTCTTAACATGCATACTTAGTGTATTATACAGGCTAAAATTAAACAGTATTTTTATCCTGCTCCTAAACAAATACAAAGACCTCAGAACTCTAAATCAGATAACATTCTTCACAATTTATAGTATTTTCTTGTTATTTAGTGTTAGCTACTTTTCCACCTACAAATTAAGCATTCTAGTTGTTTTACATAGTCAACAATTTAGCTTTACTCGCAACCCACATAGTTGCCTTATATCTTTGCTCATTGTTCCTTCTTACACCTCACATCTCCTATTTTTCTCTGGAAATCTTTTTCTTTCTCATTCTTGAAAGATAATTATACAAGTTATAGAATTCTAAGTTGGCAGTTATTTTTGTCTCAGTGCATTTGAAAGTATCATTCTTCTATCTTACTGGTCTCCATGGTTGTTGTTGATGCTGGCAGTCAGAATTGCAGATTGCCATTCTTTTTTTTAAATTTAGCTACTTTAGCTTAAAATTTTTTTTGTCTTTGTATACAGCAGCTTCATTATGATATGCCTAGCTAAGGTTTTCTTTTTATTTATCCTTGGGTTTGATTGAGATTCTTAGATCTAATTACTACTCTTTCAACAATAATGGAAAATTATCAGCCATTATCTCTTAAAATATTGGGAATATTGTCTTTCCCATTTTATTTCATCTACTTCTAAAACTCTAAATATGTATTAGATCCTTAGACTCTATCTTCTGTGTCTTTTAAACTGATAATTTTCAACTCTGGGTTCCTGGGCTGCATTTTAGTTATTTATATAACTTCAATTTTAATAATTCTTTTTTTTTAGCTGTTTAATGTATCATTGGATTTTGAATTTCAATTCTCTTACATTTCTAGAAATTCTTGAACTTTTCCAGATCTACTGTGTTCTTTATGGCCTACATAGACTCAGACCCAACCCAAATGAGAGAATAAGTGTGGTTATAAATTGAAAGGGAGATCTTTTAACCCTCCACTCATTGCCGAGATTGAGATACTGAAGTTATCTTGCTGCTCCCTCTGGACACTGAGTTAATTTCTTGTCCATCCTCACATTGAAGGGATGGCCTTTTAAGATCCCAACTGTACATAGGTGGTTTCCTGTTAGACTTTCTCCTTAAATAGGCCTTTGCTTTGTCTCCCACCACCCTGTACCTAGATGAAAGCTTGACAAAGGATTTGAGTAGATATTTCTCCAAAGATATACAAACAGCAATAAGCACATGAAAAGATGCTAAACATCATTAGACATCTAGACATTTAGAGAAATACATTCCAAAATCACAATGAGATGCGGCTTCATACCTATAAGGATGGCTACAATTAAAAAGATAGTAACAAGTATCGGCAAGGGTGTGGAGAAATTGGAACAAATATATGTATGTGTGTGTGTGTGTGTGTGTGTGTGTGTACGTGCCCAGGCTGGTCTCAAATGCCTGGGGTCAAATGATTCGCCCATCTCAGCCTCCCAAAGTGCTGGGATTACAGATGTGCACCACCATGCCCAGCTAAAACATTTTTAAACATGTTGCTGAGCTGGCATGAAAAGAAAGTATCCCAAGTTATATGTATATCTGTACACACACACACACACATATATACACACATACATGCTTTTTCAAGGTCATGAATGTTCATCGCAGCGTTATTCATAATAGCCAAAAGGTAGAAACAACTCAGTTGTCCACTAACTGATGAATGGATAAACAGAATACCCATACAATGGAATCTTATTTGGCAATAAAAAGAAATAAAATATTGATACATGCTACAGTATTGATGACCCTTGAAAACATTATGCTAAGTGAAAGAAGTTAGACACAAAAGGCCACATATTGTCAAATTCCATTTATGGGAAATATCCAGAATAGGCCCATCCGTAGAAACAGCAAGTAGGTGAGTGCGTTAGTGTGTGCTGGGAGAGGGAGGAATGGAGAGCGATTGCTGATAGGTGTGGAGTTTCTTTTGGGGAGGATAAAAATGTTATCATCTGAAATCAGATAGTTGTGGTAGTTGCACACCTCTTTGAATAGTCTAAAAATTACTGAATTCTACACTTTTAAAAGGTGAATGCTATGATGTATGCATTATATCTTGAAGTGGTTCTAAAAAAGGATAGAAGCTCAAGGGTCCTCAAGGTTTAACAGACTCTCAGGGTGGAAACTGGTTTTGGCATTGATGACTCCCAGGATTCTTGTTTTATTTAATGTTTGGCTTCTTGGGATATTTTCTTTTCATGCCAGCTCAGCAACATGCTTAAAAATGTTTTAGCTGGGCACGGTGGCTCACATCTGTAATCCCAGCACTTTGGGAGGCTGAGACAGGCGAATCATGTTTGAGACCAGCCTGGGCAACATGGCGAGATCCTGTCTCTACAAAAAATTACAAAAATTAGCCAGGCGTGGTGGTGCATGCCTGCAGTCCCAGCTACTTGGGAAACTGAAGTGGGAGGATTGCTTGAGCCCAGGAGGTTAAGGCTGCAGTAAGTAGTGATCGTGCCACTGCACTCCAGCCTGGGTGACAGGGTGAAACCCTGTCTCAAAAAAAAAAAAAATTCATGTTTTACCCATACTTGTTTCATTTGGGAGGATACCCAGTCTGTCACAGTGTCAGAAATTGAAGTCAGAATTCCTTTAATTTTTTTATTTTAAAAAAGTTCAAGGAACTAAGAAAAGTTGTAAGGACAGTGTAGTGAACTTCCTCATACATTCACTGTAATTTCTCAAATGTAAATATCCTGCTTCATCTTCCCTCCTTCCTGTCTGTCTGCTTCATATTTTATGGAACCATTTGAGAGTAGGTTGCAGACATCACACCCCTAAATACCCTAGTTATTCCAGCATGCATCTCTAAAGGACAAGAATATTCTCCTGCATAACCACAGTATAACTATCATTCTCAAATTTTACCAAATTGTCCTAATAATGTTCTTTATATTCTTTTTCCCTGTCCAAGATAGAGCGTAAGATCACACATTATATTTCGTCATCATGTCTCTTTAGTGTCCTTTAGTCTAGAATATTCAGTCTTTGTCTTTTAGGACCTTGACAATTTTGAAGAATCCAAGTGAGCTGTTTGGGGAATGCTCTGCAAATTAGGTGTGTGTGGTGTTTCCTCGTGAGTACATTCAGGTTATGTATTGTTGGCAGAAATCCCACTGAAGCAATGTTTGTCCTTCTTAGTACCATACATCAAGGGGCTTGGGATGTCAGTGTATCCCATGATTAGTGCATGTAACCAGAATCACTTTTCTTTTCTTTTCTTTTTTAAAAGACAGAGTCTCACTCTGTCACCCAGACTTGAGTGCAGTGGTGCAATCACGGCTCGCTGGAACCTCAACCTCCCAGGCTCAAGCAATCGTGCCACCTCAGCCTTCCAAGTAGCTGGGACTACAGGTGTGCACCACCACACCTGGCTAACTTGGGTATTTTTTTGTGGAGACAGGGTTTCGCCATGTTGCTCAGGCTAGTCTCGAACTCCTGAACTCAAGCAGTCTACCCATCTCAGCCTCCCAAAGTGCTGGGGTTACAGGTGTGAGGCATCACACCTGGCCAGAATCACTTTTCTGCAAGTTAAATGTGAGCAGAATGACACAGAATTGGGAGCCAAACAGACCTGGCTTTGAGTCTTGGCCCGGCTGCTATTAGCTCTGAGATCTTAAGCAAAATATTTAATATGTTAAAGCATCTGTAAAATATGTCTAATGATACCCACTTCTTACGATTATTGAAAGAATTGAATAGAAATTCATGTAAATTGTTTAGCACTGGCACATTATAAGAACTCATAACTCTTGTCTGGGGGAGGTGATAGTATCCAAATGGCATGGGGACCTCTCCGTCCCTCAAAGCTATTGGTGAAATTGCTCAGAATCTCTGTGTGACGAACACAAAGGCCTCCCATGTATTTCTTTTTCTTTCTTTCTTTTTTCTTTCTTTTTTTTTTTTTTTGAGACAGAGTCTTGCTCTGTCACCCAGGCTGGAGTGTAATAGTGCGACCACAGCTCACTGCAACCTCTGCCTCCAGGGTTCAAGCAATTCTCGTGCCTCAGCCTCCAGAGTAACTGGGATTACAGGTGTGCACCACCACGCCCAGCTAATTTTTGTATTTTTAGTAGAGGTGGGGTTTTGCTATGTTGGCCAGGCTGGTCTTGAACCCCTGGCCTCAAGTGATCTGCCTGCCTCAGCCTCCCATAGTCTGGGATTACAGGCGTGAGTCATCACTCCTGTGTACTTCAGTTAATTCCCAAAGAGCCCGTATTCTCTTGCCCTTTTCCGCCTTCTCCTCCACCTCCTTTATCCTTTGCTGTCATCCATCTCTGGTGTCTGTAAAAAGCTCACTGGTCCCAGTGGTGGGTTGGTTTTAGGTATTGACTGATGACCGGTACAGAGGCTCTTGGAGAATGCAAAGACCTACCTCCTGTTCCATTCTCCTCCCACTTCTGTTTGATCTCCCTTCCCTCTTGGATTACTCATCCTTTTCCTCTCCAAATCCTTCTCCTTCTGTTGTGCAAGGAAACTCTCCAGCTCCTACCTCCAAACTGTGTATCTTAATTCAGTGAGGGCACTGCAGAGAAAAGACTTCTCACCAAACCCGAAGCAACTCCCTAGAGGGCAGTGGGCCTTATAAACAGGAACTTCTTTTCCTGTAACATGATTGTTTTTATTCTTCTTCTTGTGCAACAGCAATGCCGTGGATATTTCCCTGATGTTTATTTGGACTTGAGAGCATAGCAAGTGGTTTGAACCTGTATGAGCAATACCTTCATGCTGACACTGCTTGGCTGGCAATTAGAGTAATTGCCTGTGGCTAACCATGGACCTTTGCATGGGTGCTTTACCTGAATCCAGAGGAGAAAGCTGGGGTCAGCTGAAATTGTGCCCAGAAGATCTTTGTTCTGTGGAGGGGAGTATTAGCTGGGACCCCGTGCAATGCTGATGCCACTTTCGTTGTTTTCTTATAACCCGTGTTGTCAGTGGTTCCCACAAAATGAGCATTGGATGTTGCACCTTCTGCGTCTTCCTTTATGCCACCTCCCACTCCTCCTCCACGAAGCTGTTTGTCTGGATGAACTTGTTTGGTGAGGCTGCCAGACCTTCCATATCAAACTGAGGGCTGCCTTTTTCACCTGCTGTTTTTTGCTTCATGATTCTAATATCTAGCCCTGTCTGCTGAGAAAAAAAAAAAATTTGTTTTTTTTGAGATGGGGTCTCACTCTGTCGCCCAGGCTAGAGTGCAGTGGCGCAATCATAGTGCCCTGCATCCTTGAACTTGGCTCAAGGAATCCTCTTGCCTCGACCTCCCGAGAAGCTGGGACTACAGGCACATCCCACCATCCCCGGCTAACTTATTAATTTTTTTGTAGAGATTGGGGTCTCACCATGTTGCCCAGGACAGTCTTGAGCTCCTGGGCTCAAGCAATCCTCCCACCTCAGCCTCCCAGGTAGCTGGAACTACAGGTGTGCTCCAATGCACCCAGCCCTGAGAAATTATTTAGTCTTGAAAAGGAGAGAAAGGGAGAAGAGAAAGGAACAGAGTTTAATCCTGGTAAAGGCCGCTGGTGTCCAGGGAGGCCCTACATGGTGAGGCTGTGGGCAAGTAAGGCCCCACCGTGGCTGCTGCTGCTGACTTAGAGGCTCTGTCTTTCCATTTTCCAAGGATTCTCCTTTCTTTCTTTCTTCCTTTCTCCTTTCCTTTCCTTTCCTTTTTCCTTTCCTTTTTCCTTTCCTTTCCTCTCTTTTCCTCTCCTTTCCTCTCCTTTCCTGAGACAGAGTCTCACTATGTTACCCAGGCTAGACTCAAACTCCTGGGCTCCAGTGATCCTCCTGCCTCAACCTCCCAAGTAGCTGGGATTACAGGTGTGTGCCACCACATCTGGCTTATTCTCCAGGGAATGGGACTGCATTTGAGGGTAATGAGAGTTTGCAGGCACTGTGTTGTGTTGCCTAAACTCAAAGGACTCTATTACCCTAAGTTATGTTACTTGTTCCAATGAAGTCGTTATTTTGGAGAGGCCTGTGGACCAGAATGATACCGGGCCCCAGACCAGTTGTGTTGGCCTATACAGTGCTGAAAATCAGAATTAGTTGCCAGGATGTAAATATCAGATATCATAAGAAAATCTAGATTTCCATGATCTCTTGGAAAATTGGACAAATGCACAATACTGAGCCTACAGTTCCTCATGGCAGTAATCCTTTGGAGCCAAGAAGTGGCCGCCCTCTGCATATAAGAGTGTTGGTCAAGATGCATGTTTGACTGTTGTAACAAAGACCAAAACAAGTGGCTTAAACAAAGTAGAAACTTGTTTTTCTCTCATGTGACAGTCAAAGCACTAATTGCCCAGGGCAGATATGATAGCTCCATGGTGTCAGAGACACTATCTACTTCTGTCTTATTTTTCCCTGTTCTCTGCAGTGGGTTCCATCTTCTGGTCCAAGATACTGCTTCATTTCCCACCTCCTGCCTGCTCCAGCCTTCAGCAGGATGGAGAAGTAGGTCCCTTTCTTCAAGATCCAACCTGGAAGTTACATGTATCATTTCCTCTGGCATCCTATTGGTCAGAATGTACAGCATGGCCATGTCTGACTGTAGATGAAGCTGGGGAAATGTGGTCCTTATCCACGTGGGCATGTGAATAGCTAAAACCCACTTCTTGTTAAAGGCAGAAGGTGAGAGTGGATGGTATGGACAAACTATATTCTGTGCTGTGAGGGGCCTTGCAGTCACCTATTTGCTACTACCCTCAGCTCTCTCCAGTCTTCACGTAACTGAGGCCAAGAGGCATTGTCATTTGTTGCCTTATAACTGATGCGTTTCACTCATTTATGTTACCTGCTTGGTCCTTGTAGACATTTGAGTTTGCCTTCTCAGCTATCCCCGATCATCTCTTTCAACACACCTCCATGCTTTTATATGTGTTGCTGCCTCTGTTTAGAATTACCTGGCCTCCCTTTCAGGCCTCGCAAACTCCTTCTCTGGATAACACAGCCCCATGCCTCCCTTCCCAAACTGAGTTATCTCTGTTGACATATCCTGATACATAAGCTGCGAATGTTACATAATACCTTTTAGTTTACTTACCTTTATATACTTGATGCCCAGAACAGCACTGGGTACATAAAAGACTAAGGGTCAGTCCCGTTTACTGAGTGTTCATTCAGAGAAAGACACTTCCTAGAACTTCAAAGCATTTTTAATATCTAACAGTGAAATACTGTATTAGTCACAACCTGTACAGCTGTAGATGATGGAAACTTGGCTAAATTGGCTTCCATGACAACGAAAAGGAGGAGGACTTACTGGCTCATGTATCTGACAAGCTGAGCTATGTATCAAGCTTCAGGTATGGCTGGAACCAGGAGTTCAATAGATAGCAGGGCTCAGTCTCTCTCCTCAGTGTCTTGGCTGTGCTTTCTTCTGAATAAACTTCATTCTTAGAAAGACTTCCCCTGCATGATGACAGAAATGCCACCCACAGTTCTGTATTTTTCTTATAGTTAGTGACTTTTTAAGAAACCATCAATCTGTTTCTTCACAGTGGTAACCAAGCACTTCGTAGTGGCCACCAGTCAGGAGGAAGTCCCTGATTGACTTAGCTCAGGTCACATGGTCATTCTCGGTCCAGTCAATGTGGCCAGGCATAAGTGAGGGGGGAGAATAGGGTCTGGAAGCAGGGAGCCTAAGGCTGATTCACGCTGACTTCCTAGAACGGAATCAAAAGGAAAACCCCAACTTTCCATGCCCAGGTAACAAAAGGATCAGAGGCTACTTCCTTTGCACTCCCACCCACTTTTTCTTCGTGGCAGATGGAAAATGGAAAGTACTCTGATTGGTCCCCTCCTGCAACCAATCAGACTGGTCGTGGGCCTAGTCTTCATTTGCATAGGGGTATAACTTTGTAACTTCACTTCAGCCTTTGATTGGTCACCTTCTGCAATCAATCAGACTGGTCATGGGCCACAACTTTATTTACATAGGATGTAACCAGGTAACCAATGAGAAATCTCTAGAAGGTATTTAAACTCCAGAAAAGTCCATAACCAGCACACTTGAGCCCACTCCCACACTGTGGAGTGTGCTTTCGTTTCAAAAATCTGTGCTTTCGTTGCTTTATTTGTGTGTTTTGTCCAATTCTTTGCTCAAAATGCCAAGAACCTGGATGACTCACAGTGAAGACCCCTCACTGGTAATATAAGTGCTCTGGCCTCACTTGGGTTATCTGTCTACTTCTGGTACCTGGCATGGAGTCAACCCTACTCCAATTACGTTGAAGGAAAGATACGTCTCCAAGACAAGAGAAAACAGGCAAAAAAGAAAAAAAAGTGACAATTACATTTGGAACTACCTTTGTCTCATTTTATAAATAAAGCAGATGAGGCTGAATGATTATAGTAACCGAAGGTCACAACCAGGAAGCGGCAGAGGTGGGATTCACACCAGTTCTTCCTGACTCTAAATGGTAGACTGTTAATTCACTGTACCCAACTATTTCTGAAGGGAGTTATCCTGGAACTCCCCAACCCCCATCTCTGCATGGGGACAATCCTGAGGTTTGATGCTCCTGTGTATGACTGTTAGAATATAGAGATACCTTGTAGGCCCATCATGGCAGGATTTTGTGTAGGAGCACATGTTTAGCTGTAAGCTCTGTTTTCCCTGGCACCTCTCTAGCGGCTACACTGTACCTGAAAATATTTCCCTTACCCATCAAAGGAACTCTTTACATTAATAAAAGTTGGAAGAGTCAGGCAGCTGGATTCGTCTCTTCTCTTGGAACATTTTTTGTTAATTTAGCACATGCATTCTCATTAAGGGGCGGTGTTGCTTGCAAGGGAGCAAAAACAGGTTCTTGGTGGTAGGGAGGGAAATCTTACCTTTTTTAAATGAATAAAGTACATATATACATGTAGTATGTAAATAGACAGTTTATCTGTGATGTTAAAATTTCCTGGCGATAATATGCTGTGATGAATGCCATCTTGAAAACTGTAACAAATCATCCCTCCAGGTCTCATTCTTCAATGGTTGTCACCTTTTTTTCTCTGCTCCACCTTTGCAGCAAAACTTCTTGAAAGAGTTGTCTTTATTTCCTGATTCCTCTCATCCCATCTGCTCCTGAACCCTCTCCAATCAGCCTTGTCACTAGTCTACCCAAACAGCTCTTACCGAGGGCACCAGTGATGTCTGTTTTGCCAAAGCCAAGGGGTCAACTTTCAGCACTTATCACATTGAGCCTGTAGGCCACATCGACACAGTTGACCCCTCCCCTCAATCCTTTAAATATCTTATTTTCGTGGCTTCAAAGGTCACTGTCCTAATTTTTTTTTCTTATCTCACTGGATGTGCACCTCATCTTCTTTCCTGGTGCCTCCTTATCTCCCCAACTGTAAACACAAGAGTGCCAGGGCTCAGGCCTTAGAACATTCCTCTTCTCCATCTATATTTATTCCCTCAGAATCATGGCTTTCAACTCACTCTATAGAGTATATATACTGAGTGTATATAAATGAGTATAAATACTCATTTCTAGCCTCAGCCTAGACTTCTACCCTGGATCCCAGATTTGTATATGCCCACTCACCATCTTTTCTAATATGTCTCATAGGGAACTCAGGCTAAGTATCAATTTTGGGTTAATACAGAGAACAGAGAAACATATTAAAAGAACCCATGAGGATACAGTCAGCAAAATCCAGATTGTATGTACAGGACAAATGACCCAGTTTTTTCAAAAAACAAATTTTAAAGAAAAAGTAATAGAGGAGATGCCTATAGATTAAAAGAGATTTAAGAGAGAAATGTCAATCAGTTGCAATATATGTACCATATTTAGATATTGATCCAAGCAACCATAAAATAATTATGAGATGATCAGGGTTATTTCAATATTGACTGGGTATTGGATATTATCGTTAATTATTTTTAGCTATGAGAATGGTGATTTGGCGATATTAGAAAGAAATTCAAAAAAATATACCCAGAATGTTATCAGTTCTTACCACCTGCAGTATAATCACCCTCAGCCAAACTAACATTCTCTCTTGTCTTATTTTTATATTGCCTCTTAGCTGATTTCCCTGCCTGTAACTGACCCCTATACCAGTCTGCTCTCAGCACAACAGCCAGAGATATCCTGGTAAGATGTGTCATGGTATTCCACTTCCCATTGCATTTGGAGTGAGAGAGCCATTCTGTTCAGTTTCAGTCTACAAGACCCCATGGGTTCCTGCCTTACCTCTCTGACCTCATATCCCACGCTCCACTCCTGGGTGAGCCGCTCTGGCCCCATTGCTGCTTTTGTGACACAGCAAGCATGCCCCAGCTCTGGGCGTTTGTATTTTCTCTTCCCCCCGCCTAGAACCCACTTTCTCCAGGTCTTATTTCAGCACCTCCTTTCCCTGAACACTCTATGTAATAAGTTAACCGTTATCTCCTTAGCCTACCTAATATTTTTCCATAGCGTTTGTCACCATCTGACATATGTACTGTTTTTTAGTCTGATGCTTCCACTAGAACATGAGTTCTGTGAGAGTAGAAACTGTATTTTTCATTGCTCTATTGTTAGGACTTAAATTGCACATAACAGGCACTAAATAAATGTTGAAAGAAAAATAATTTTTCATGCAGGGGAGAAAGTGTTTATAAATGTTTAGGGGGAGCATGATAATGAAATCCCTAACTCAGGGAGTTGAGAATCCCTGCTTTAGCCTTGGGAAGCATGTGGTCATCTTGTCCCTGCTCTTACTGTTGCTGCTGTACTTACATTTCTCTCTCTTTTACACCTTGGGATAGTCTGTTTTATCATGTTATAACGTGTCATACAGCAAAACTTTGTGAATTAGCTCTAATTGGGGGAAAAGCCATTTGAGTTTCTTCTCTTCAGACTGGGCGCTTGCTGTCTGGCTTCTGTACTGCAGTCGGGGAACTGCACATCGCAGGCGCATGTAACGTGACCAGCACATCCCAGGGGAGTTAGCTTCCTTCCCCATGCATAAGCTGGAGCCTGCGGAACAGGATGGGACAGTTTACTGAGGTGCCATTGATCCCGGGACACGTCTAGGCATTTCAGGCCGGGCAGTTGACCATCATATTGCTCTCTCCTACACAGCAGGATGTTTACTGTGTCTGCCTTTCATGATTTATCTTGACACACAAAAAAACTTGTTTTTTACATGCCCACACACATCCCCTCCCCTCCCCTCCATCCCACCCTCCACGCTTGGAGAACTAAGATGTCTGGGAGGCCCCGAGGAGGAACAAGCAAGAAATGAGGCAATCCAGGCAGGCACTCAGATGTGCCCTTAGTTTATGGCCGGAAAACAGTGCTCTAGGTGTGTTCAGATGACTGTAGCACCTTTTCTGAAACTCCATTTGTAAATATTTATAGCACACTTCTTTCCAAAAAGGATTTGAAGTAGCTTTATGAGTATACATAAACCCACACACAAATATACACTTCAGGCTGGGCGCAGTGGCTCACGCCTGTAATCCCAGCACTTTGGGGGAGCCGAGGTGGGTGGATCACCTGAGGTCAGGAGTTCGAGACCAGCCTGGCCAACATAGTGAAACCCTGTCTCTACTAAAAGTACAAAAAATTAGCTGGGTGTGGTGGCACGCACCTGTAGTCCCAGCTACTTGGGAGGCTGAGGCAGGAGAATCACTTGAACCTGGGAGGCAGAGGTTCCAGTGAGCTGAGATTGTGCCACTGCACTCCAGCCTGGGCAACAGAGCAAGACTCCGTCTCAAAAATAAACAACAAAAAATAGATATATATGTATACACACTTAGATTTAACAATACAGGAGTGGAAAACAAGAAACCTGGCCTGAAAGACGAGGAGGAAGCAGTGAGGGAGTCTTGAGGGTTAAATTGGGATCTGTGAGGGGAATCACATGCAGCTGGATGCCCTCTGCCAGCCCAGTGCCCAGGGAAGCAGCGTGGGGCTGCCTCACCTTGTCCTCCCCTTTTACCAGCCTGTGCATTATATCTCATAATTTTTCCCCTTTAGTCATCACATTGGGTTATCTATTGAAAAATCCTAGTAGCCAACTATATAGTATCATTTAAAAGTGGACATAGGACTTTGAGGAGACATTCTAGGTGATCGGTGCCTGTCTCCAGCCCGGCCTGTGACCACAGCTCGCAGGGGGCATGAACTGCATCTATTCATCTTTGTACTCCCGTACCTGGAAGCCAGGAGGAACTCAATAAATATTTTACTGTATAAATGAATGGCATTACAGTTCTTCTTACAAGAAAGGAAGAAGCCTGTCAGTTGTGTGAGGGAAAGGTTTTTGTTTTTGTTTTTTCCTGGTTCTATTTTGAGCGTTCTCTCATGTCGGTGGTTATATTAGGAATTTTGAGTAGTGTCCTGGGTTTTGTTCTCAAGAAAATTGGGAGAAATGCAGACACAGGATTCATGTGGCTTTCCTTGTAAAGGGGAAAATTGAAGTCCTGACTTTGATGAGCAGTTTAATGCAGAATCTGAGAGGCCCCGGCGAAGGTGATGAAGGGACACACCTTTTTGTCATATGACCTGGTTCAAGAGCAAGCGGAGATTCCTCAGGGAGGGTAGAGAATGGTACCTAAATGTTAACTGCTTTCAGGGCCACTTTGGGTACATGCTAGAGGTGGTTCAATTTGGGATTATGTAATATAGTAGTAAAAAGCAGGGACCTTGCATAGAATTATACACAAAAATATACCACAAAAAATAATAGTACAGCTGGGTGCAGTGGCTCTTGCCTGTAGTCTCAGCACTTTGGGAGGCCAAAGCGGTTGGATCACTTGAGGCCAGGAGTTTGAGACCAGCCTGGGCAACATAGTGAAACCTGGTCTCTACTAAAAATACAAAAATCAACTGGGTGTGTTGGCACACACCTGTAATTTCAGCTACTCAGAAGGCTGACACATGAGAATTGCTTGAACCTGGGAGGCAGGTTTCAGTAAGCCAAGATGATGCCACTACACTCCAGCCTGGGTGACAGTGCAAGATTCTATCTCAAAATAATAAAATAAATAATAATAGTAGTAGTACGTGTAAACATGGGTGAAATCTATGTGAAGTGTACTGTGCTCATTTCGGTTTCCTGGTTGTGATAAAGTACTGTAGTTACATAAGGTGCCACTAATTAGACAAATTGGGTGCTGGATATATACCACCTCTCTACACTGTTTATGAGTCTATAATTCAAAATTAAAAAGCAGGACATTGGCAACAGAGTTGGATTGAATCCCCCATTACCCCAGCTGAGAGGTGACCTTTCTCTCCTAGCATTTAACATAATTCTTAACTACCTATTTGCTCTTTGCCTTTCTCCCCCAGGAAAAAGCAGAAGCTGAGTCTGTTTTGTTCACGGCTAAATTCTCCGTCCCCTAGCACAGTGTGTGGCACCTGTGTTTTGAAGTCAGATGTTTGGATGAAAGAGTAATTGTGGACACAGGTGACTTACATTCTCTCAGGCGGTCTGCAGTTAGGTCAATACCTCCCTCTCAGGACAGTGGGAGAATTAAATGTGTATAATGTAGCTAAAGCTTAGGACCTTCTGCAAGCAAACGCTCAACTCCAGGAGGTGGCAGACTTTTCCTGTCAAGGGTCAGATAGCAGTGGCTCTGGCTTTGCAGAGCATGCGGTCTCTTTTGTAGCGGTCCACCTCAGCCACTGTAGCACAAACGCAGCCAGAGACAATCGGTGCATGAATGAGTGTGGTGCATTTAAAAATGCAACTTTAAATCTTTTAAATTGCAAATTAAAAATAATGCTTTTTATGAATCTGAAATTTGAATTCTTTCCAACCATTTCAATGTATAAAAGTCTCTCTTAGCTTATAGGTGGTAGACTAGATGTGGCCTCAGGTCCACAGTCTGTGCACTGTGATGGGCACTGTCACTTTTGGCAAGCTCCTTCTCCACACTGCTGGCCACTGGGGTACACAAAGAAGCTGCGGAAACTATATAACTTGGTGGCAAAGTTAATGTTCCCCACAAAAGCATATCTGTGCAATGAGTTTCTCTCTGGGCTGGGACGAAGGCTGCTCCTGTGGCCCAAATAAACCCAGCATGCATTTCACATGGGAGGCTCTGTACGATTGGCACCATTTCCCATAGGAAGGTGTAACACACGTGTTCTCAGCTCTAGGCAGCTTGCTGTAGAGCAGGGCTGTCCAACCTTTTGGCTTTCCTGGGCCACACGGGAAGAAGAAGAATTGTCTTGGGCCACATATAAAATATGCTAACACTGACGGTAGTTGAGAGCTGAAAAAAAACGGCACAAAAAAATCTCATGTTTTAAGAAAGCTTACGAATTTGTGTTGGGCTGCATTCGAAGCCATCCTGCAGGTTGGACAAGTTTGCTGTAGCGTGTTGTCCAGGTGCACTTGTCTGCTAGAAAGGGCAGATAGATGTGGGCTCTAGCCCGGCCTGATAGCTTCTCAGCTGTGAGCATGGGCAGATCTCTCAGGCCCTCTGAAACTTGGTTTCTTCTGCTTTCAAGGTGGAATGGTGAGGTGCAGTGGCGTCCTACTTGTGGCTGCTTTGCTTAATTTGGGGTTAGCTAATAGCTGTTAAATTCCTTTTTCTGTCTAAAATAGCTATACTGACCCAATCCATTACAAAGTTGCTTTGAGGACTAAAATGAAACAATTTAAGGTGCCTGGCATTTAACCATCAGTTTTATTGGGCACCTTCTTAGTGTTTGAATCTACAAAAGGTAAGATCATGTACATTCTTTCAGACACACAGCCATTTACTTCTCTGAATTTGAAATTTTTCTTCAATTTTTTGTCTTCATAAGAATTAACGTGTTAGAGTCATAAATTTTGTTTTCAAAGTTTTACCTAAAACCCTCAGATATCTTGCTCCTAAGTAGGTTAAGGACCAATGTGATACTGCCCTCAGTCTTAAAATCTTGAAATCCTTCAACTGTTAATACCATTAAACCATTACGAGCTGATTTATTTTTGTAGTGTTCAAGTAAATTTTAATACGGGTTGGGTGAAATCTAGAAAAGTTGTATATTTTGTTTGTCTTTATGTATGATAGGAATTACAAGGAAGTGCCAATTCAGAGTAAAGTTAAATGAAAACATGAGAGTTAGGGAAATAAGTCTTTGTTAAAATACATAAATGCCTTCTGTGTTCGATTAGATTGTGAGAATCCGAATAAATATTTTAGAAAATTATTCTTTGAATAAAAGTGCACGTTATTTTATGTATCCCTCATTATTTAATGTATTCCCTCAACCATATGGAGATGGTAGAAGAGATATTGATTCAGACTCTGGTTGTGAGTGAAGGAGATAGGAAAACTATCTGGAGGCTGCTGGTAGGATTATAAGGAAAACCACTAAAGAACCTGGAAATATGTTCATATGCCAGCTGCCCCTCACCAGACAGGATTCCGTGCTTGAAGTTTGGCAAGAGAGAGCTAATCCGTTTATGACTTTTAAAAAAAAAGTATTTACAAAATCTTAATTCACATGATATATACTATTTATTTGACATGTTTTATTATGGATCATAAAACTAAGGTTCTGGAAGATTAAGTCACTTGCCAGATATCGCATAGTTAGACCTGGAATCTGAACACAGTTGGCCTGACTTGCAATCCATGGTCTTTTGACAACATCTTTGTTTCTCTGTGTTCAGGACTCTGCTAACACAGGATTTTACATGATGGGTCTTGCTCGCGAGGAGCTTACAACTTAATTGAGGAGCTGACTTTCATATGTGAGAGTAATGAGAAGAAAATACAGCTATCATTTCTTTTTTTATTTTTTAGAGACAGGGACTTGCTCTGTCACTCAGGCTAGAGTTCAGTGACATGATTGCCCACTGTAACCTTGAACTGCTGAACTTGAGTGATCCTCCCACCTCAGCCTCCCCAGTAGCTGGCACTATAGGCACCCACCACACCCAGCTAATTTTTAAAAACTTTTTTTGTAGAGATGGGGGTCTCATTGTGTTGAGTAGGCTATACAGCTGTCATTTCTTTTCTTTTCTTTTTTTTTTTTGAGACGGAGTCTCGCTCTGTCACCCAGGCTGGAGTGCAGTGGCTCAATCTCAGCTCACTGCAACCTCCACCTTCCTGGTTCAAGCAATTCCCCCACCTCAGCCTAGGATTACAGGTGCACGCCACCACGCCCGGCTGATTTTTTGTATTTTTAGTAGAGACGGCATTTCACCAAGTTAGCCAGGATGTTCTCCATCTCCTGACCTCGTGATCCACCCGCCTTGGCCTCCCAAAGTGCTGGGATTACAGGTGTGAGCCACCGTGTCCAGCCACAGCTGTCATTTCTAAAGCACCTTTTGGTTTCCAATGAGCTATCTCATTTGTATTTCCTACCACTATGAATTAGCTGAGGTACATGCCATTAGCTCATTTTCATGGTGAGGAAACCATGAAAAGGCTCAAAGAGTTAGTGACTTGCCTAAGATTATACCAGTTAAGTGACAAAGCCATGGTGTGGTACTTTGTGTCTTTTAGTTTCTTTTGTACCAGAAGTCACAAAATCAACTGCATACAGGGGCCAGGAAGGCGGAATATATGAGTAAAGCATGTTGTAAGGCAACAGGGAGCAGTAGATTTGTGATGAACCGGAGACTGAAACTTCCATCTGAAGAGGGCACTGGTACTTGGCTACAGCTGGTTGTGCCCATAAAGAAGGGAAAGCCCCAGTGATAACAGATCTAATTTCTCAGAGATGCCCTAAATCTGAATTCGAATTTAAAATCTCCTGATTAACCTCCTCTTTAAAAATTCTCAAAACACTGAATTAACCAACACTATGTGTGCTAAACAAAACTGTCTTTTGGGCCTCGAGTTTGAGAATGAACTCTGCTGTATACTCTGTGGCCTCTAAGACAAACTCTGATGGCTTTTCCCCAAATGAGTAAGAAGTCAGGAAGCTTCAGAGAGCCGTGGTGTCAGAGAAGGCTTCCTGGAGGAGGTGGGATCAGAAAGGAGCCTTGAAGGATGGATAGTAGAAAAGAAAGGAGGGATCCTTCCAGGCTAGGAGAGGGGAGAGAATATACAGTATTGAGCACAACACCTGAAATATTATCTGAGGTAATAATATTAGCCGTGATGCCAGTATGCTAGTATATTAATAAGAAAGCCAGTCTAACTGAAATAGATGCATAGAAAATGTAGGACTAGCCGCCCAAACCTCCAGCAAATACCATACTTAGTGATGAAACATTAGAAGCTTTCTTTTATAAAATCAGGAACATAAGGATCCTATTACCATTTATATTCATCGTAGTACTGGAGGCCCTAACCAGTGTAGTAAGACAAGAATAAGAAATATAAGGATTGGAGGAAAAGGAGGCCAGTCATGGTGGTGCACACCTGTAATCCCAGCACTTTAGGAGGCCGAGGCAGGTAGATTGCTGGAGCTTAGAAGTTCGAGGTCCGCCTGGGCAACATGGTGAAACCCCATCTCTATAAAATATACAAAAAGTAGCCAGGTGTGGTGGTGCACACCTGTAGCCCCAGCTACTTGGGAGGATCACATGAGCCTGGTCAAGGCTGTAGTGAGCTGAGATTGTGCCATTGTACTGCAACCTGGATGACAGAGTGAGACCCTGTCTCAAAAAAAAAAAAAAAAAAAGAAAAAGAAAAGAAAAGAAACAGTCATTATACATAATCAGTATTATCTGCAATAAAAATCCAAGAGAATTTACAAGTGTTCAGCATGATTGCTCAATGTAAGATCATAATACAAAAGTCAATTCCACTTCTGTATACAAACAATACACAGTTTGCAAATATAATTTCTAAAACTTACTATATATATTACCTTTATGGAGCGAACCTGTGAAACTTCATAGAAAGATAAAGATCTAAATAAATGGGAAGCTGTACCGTGTTCATGAATGGGAAGCATCAGTATTGTAAGATGTCAGTCAGTTCCTAAACACATTCGATGTAATTATAATTCAAATCACAGTTTTGTGTGAGTATGGATAACGTACATGTATATTACATTGCTTCTAAAATGTGTTGTATGTGAAACAGGTAATCGAGGGCCAGCTTTGGAGGACTTTGGTGCCGGAACATGGAGTTTAGACCTGATCCAACCTGCTGCTGTTTCTCAGACTAGGGCCAGTGCTTGTGTTTTCAAGCATTAAAAACACATTTTTGTGTTATTTTAACAATTCAAGCAAATTCTGGAATTTAAAATTCGCCCAAGGGCTTCTCGGTGATTTCAGGCTAGACACTTGTGTTTGTGTTTGCAGTCACATTTATACCGAGTTACAATCATTTGTCATGGGCTGATGACAGAAGAACAAGGCAGACTGATTATATAAGCTTCTGGTTAGACCAAGTGTAGGCCAACTAATCTTACAGCCCAGCAAAGGCTTGCAGCAGCTAGTGTAAAATGGTTGAAGAATTACGAGCTTGGCTCATTTTTGTATTTTTTATAGACACGGGGTTTTGTCATGTTGCCCAGGCTGGTCTTGAACTCTGGAGCTCAAGTGATCCACTCACCTCAGCCTCCCACAGTGCTGGGATTACAGGCATGAGCCACTGTGCCTGGCCAATTTTATTTTCAAGATTTTACTGCTAGCAATATGTAGGATAAATGGGAGATAAGAGGCAAAGGTGAGTTTGAGTAGAGAAGAATTTTTTCTTTTTTTTTTTTTTTTGAGACGGAGTCTCATTCTGTCGCCCAGGCTGGAGTGCAGTGGCACAATCTCCGCTCACTGCAAGCTCTGCCTGCCAGGTTCACGCCATTCTCCTGCCTCAGCCTCCTGAGTAGCTGCGACTACAGGTGCCCGCCACCACACCCTGCTTTTTTGTGTGTGTGTATTTTTTTAGTAGAGATGGGGTTTCACCATGTTAGCCAGGATGGTCTCGATCTCCTGACCTCGTGATCCGCCTGCCTCGGCCTCCCAAAGTGCTGGGATTACAGGCGTGAGCCACCGTGCCCAGCCGAGAAGAAAATTTATTGAAGGTCAATTGTTGACAAGTCAATAGGCACTTACTCCCCTCAAAACAACCCCATGAGATAATTTCTCCCTTATATAAATGAGGAAGCTGAGCCTCAGAAATGTTTAGTAACTTATCCAAAACTACATAGCTAGAAAGTGAAGCAGGTAGGTTGTCAGTTCAGATTGCATTCTATCGAGCAATAATACAGGGATGAGTAGTAGCCACTCTGGCATGGCCACAGGGGAATCCAGATAAAGGAATGAATCTGGAAACCTTAGTTTTGAATTGCCCTTTCCCACTAGAAAACCTGTGATACCCATCACCTGCCTGGTGTATGGTCTATTAAGCCTGTGATCTAGGGACTGTGTGGCTGGGTCCCAAGCCCGGCCTCCTTAAACCTAGTTCCTAGAATGTATGATTAGAGGGGGCGTCCTTCCCTGCCACTCTGTATAACTAGTCGCGATTAGTTTCATGGCCTGTATTACTGTTGTTTTTTTATTACTTGGTGATTGCATATAGGATGTAAATATTTTCTTGGAAGGTGGAAAAATAAATTAGGTGAGATTATATCTACTTGAACTCTTCCTGCAGGTCTATAGCTCTTGTTACCTTCTATCTGGATCAACCTTGTGGTCTGAGTTTTAACAACCTGGCCTGGAAACAGAATGTTTTGTGTTTCAAGGAGAGATTACTGGAGAAAATGTTTAGAAGATTCCAAGTATTCATGAGCTTGAGTTTGTGTGTGGTAGAAATGTCTGCCTCCCACATTCAACCCACACCACCTTGGATTGTCCCCACCTTCATCATGCAGGGCAGCTTGAAATCAGAGGAGATTGTGAAATTGGAGATTTCAAAGGAACCTTGAGCTCCTCTCGTATAGATGCCTCGCAGATAAGACAGGGGCCAAGAGACAAGGATGCTTTGTGAGTTTCTGGAAACCCAGCTGAGTCTTGATCTGAAGCCTCTCCTGTTTCCCATATGTTGCAACTTTGTGTTTCTCTTTTCTCAATTAAACTCAATTTTCAAATAGGCATAGACTAGGTAATCCATCTACATGGTTCAAAAGTATGAAAAGCTGTGCACAGAAATCTTGCTCTCCCCCGCCTTCCTGCCATTAACGCTACCTCTTACACATGACAACTTGAGGTTTCTTATTTCTCTTTCTTTATATAAACAAAGGATACTGTTTATCCTTTAGGCCGGGGTTTCTCAACCTGGGCACTGTTGACATTTGGGGCTGGATAATTCTCTGCTGTAGGGGACTGTTGTGTGCATTGTGGGATGCTTAGCAGCATTCCTGACCTCTACCTACTAGATGCCAGTAGTAGCAACCCCCTAACCTGAGGCTTGGCGACAAAAATGTCTCCAGATGTTGCCATATGCTCTGTGAAGGACAAAATCACATGTAGTTGAAAACCACTGCTTTATGCAAATAGAGGCAAATGTGAACATGTATTTTGATTTTCACCCTTTTCCTTGAGCAATCTATATACATAGCTTCTCTTCCTGACATGCATATATCCTGATAGACATATATCCATATCCTAACAGATATATATCCATGTCCTGATAGACATCTATGCATATCCTGATACATATATCCCAGAATAGATGATATATGTGTGTATATATGTGCGTGTGTGTGTGTGTGTGTATATATTTAACTTTTACATGTATAGATATCCTAGAGATCTCTGAATCGGTGGAGGCTGCCCTCACTTTGGCAGCTGTGTAGCAGTCCATGGTGTGGAGGTGCCATCATTGATTGAACTTGTCCACTGTGGTTAGTTGGGTACTTGTTTCCAATCTGTAGCTATTAAACTGTGCTCAGGCCAGGCGTGGTGCCTCACGCCTGTAATCCTCACACTTTGGGAGGCTGAGGGGGGCGGATCACTTGAGGTCAAGAGTTCGAGACTAGCCTGGCCAACATGGCGAAACCCCATCTCTACTAAAAGTACAAAAATTAGCCAGGCGTGGTGCACACCTGTAATCCCAGCTACCCGGGAGGCTGAGATAGGAGAATTGCTTGAATCCGGGAGGCGGAGGTTGCAGTGAGCTGAGATCGTGCCACTGTAGTCCAGCCTGGGTGACAAAGTGAGTGAGATTCTGTCTCAAGAAATAAATAGGCCAGGTGTGGTGACTCATGCCTGTAATCCCAGCACTTTGGGAGGCCGAGGCAGGTGGGTCACCTGAGGTCAGGAGGTCAAGACCAGCCTGGGCAACATGGCGAAACCCCGTCTTTACTAAAAATACAAAAATTAGCCAGGTGTGGTGGCACGTGCCTGTAGTCCCAGCTACTCAGGAGGCTGACAGAGGTTGCTGTGAGCTGGGATACTGTGCCACTGCACTCCAGCCTGGGTGACAGAGGGAGACTCAGCCTCAATAAATAAATAAACTGTGCTCTGTAAACCTGTTCATGTGTCATTCTTCTTTGTGCAGGTGTATCGGTTGTGCAGGTGTATCGGTTGTGCAGGTGTATCGTTTGTGTGAGTGTATCGGTTGTGCGGGTGTATCGGTTGTGCGGGTGTATCTGCTGTGCGGGTGTATCTGCTGCGCGGGTGTATCGGTTGTGCGGGTGTATCTGCTGCGTGGGTGTATCGGTTGTGCGGGTGTATCTGTTGTACAGGTGTATCAGTTGTGTGGGTGTATTGGTTGTGCGGGTGTATCTCTAGGTTAGGTCCCAGAACTGGGGTTGCAGGATCAAGGGTAAATACATCTCATTTTGGTGGCCACCTCCAGATCGCTCCTCCATGAGAGTCGTGCCCTTTGGTACTCTTATCAGCGGTGACTTGAGAGGCCAGTTTCTCCACAGCCTCACCAACAGGATTGTGAAACGTTTGAATTGTTGCCTATCCCATAGATGAGAAGTGTCTCATGTTTCTTAACCTGCATAACATTGATCCAGCCTTACATAGCGTGAACAAGGAGCTAAGTGAACTCAGCCTAGTCTGCTTTTCCCTGAGTGGCAAGTGTCCTGTGCATGTCTGTGTCCAGGCCTTTGTGCTTGCTGTCCCTCTGTCAGGAATGCTCTTCCGTTTCACTTCAGACATTTTCACATCCTGTGAGGCTTCCAGGTGCCTTCTTCTCCAAGAAACATTTTCTGATTGTGCTTTACGCTCCATTTTCATCCTTCTCCACGTTCCCTCTAGCTTACTGCTGCTGCCTTGTGCAGCTGCCAGTCACATAGCTGTTGCCCGAGCCAGGTGGGAGTCTGCGGTCAGACAGGTCTGGTTTTGAATTCCAGTCTTACCACTTACTATCTCTGGATCCTTGGTCAAATTTCTTCTTGGAGGCTCAGTTTTCTCACCTATAAAATGGGAACAATACTTCCCTAGGAGAAGCCACATGAAGTATGCAACAGCAGATAGGCGTTTAATAAACATCATCTCCTCAAGGGCAGACCTGTCTTCTTGTTTTCTGCCCTGCCTTCCATGTGCCTTTGTACGCGGTAAATATTGTATCTGTTCTTTAACACACAAAACTGTGGCCGGATGCGGTGGCTCACACCTGTAATCCCAGCACTTTGGGAGGCCCAGGCGAGCAGATCACTTGAGGCCAGGAGTTTGAGACCAGCCTGGCCAACATAGTGAAACCCTGTCTCTACTAAAACTACAAAAATTAGCTGGGCGTGGTGGTGCACACCTATAATCCCAGCTACTCGGGAGGTTGAGGCAGAAGAATCTCTTGAGCTTGGGAGGTAGAGGTTGCAGTGAGCTGATACCGTGCCACTGCAATCCAGCCTGGGTGACAGAGCAAGACTCTGTCTCAAAAAAAAAAAAAAACAAACAAAAAAAAAACTTTATAGAAAGTGAATGGTGATTTATTCAGCCATTATTTGAACACATATTTTGTTCCAGGCATAGATCTAAAAACTGAGGATTTAGGCTGTGCGCAGTAGCTCATGCCTGTAATCCCAGCACTTTGGGAGGCCAAGGCAAGTGGATCACCTGAGGTCAGGAGTTCCAGAACAGCCTGACCAATATGGTGAAACCCCGTCTCTATTAAAAATACAAAAATAAGCTGAGCATGGTGTCATGCACCTGTAGTCTCAGCTACTCGGAAGGCTGAGACAGGAGAATTGTTTGAACCCTGGAGGTGGAGGTTGCAGTAAGCCAAGATTGCGACAGTGCATTCCAGCCTGGGCAATAGAGCGAGCCTCTGTCTAAAAAAAAAAAAAATCACCTGAGGATGTAGCAGTGGAAACAGAAAATCCCTGCCTTTTTGGAGCTTGCATCCAATTAGGGTGATAGACACCCAATGAATAGAAGTAAATGATACAGTAGTAAGTGTAGATCCAACTACTGTATATCGTTTTGTTAAGGAGCTGTAAGTTCCTTGGGGGCAGGAAGGATGACTGCCCTTCATGGAACCTTCTCAGAGCCTAGTACAATGGAGGAAACCCAAACCCACATCTATTAAGGTCTCCCCTCTGCTTAAACCGCTAGCAGCTCCTCGTGGCCTCTGGGCTATGGTTCAGACCCCTTTCCTGGACTGCAAGGCCCTGTGTCGTCCGGGGCCTGCCTTTCTCTCTGGCATTATTTGTTGCCTGGATATCTATCCACCATATGTTCCAGCCCCACTGGACCTTCAGTTCCTAGATTGCTCCATGCTGTCTCATCTCTGCTTTATTCTACCTGCTATTCCACTTGCCTGTAGTGGTTTCCATGCCTATCTCACCTGGCTAATATCTATATATCCTTTAAATCATTTTGTTCTCTCTTGTGTGTCACTGCCTTCAGGAAACCATCCTCGATTTTCCTCCCTCAGTCGGGGTCATGTGCCAGCCCCGCTGTGCTCAGTAACAGTCAGGACTTCTTTGCTTCAGACTTTTTTTTTTTTTTTTTTTTTAAATAAAGATGAGGTCTCACTATGTTGCCCAAGCTGGTCTTGAATTCCTGAGCTCAAGTGATCCTCTTACCTCGGCCTCCCAAAGTGCTGGGATTACAGGCATGAGCCACCACACCTGACCCAGACTTCTACAGCATTATAGGGTAATTGCTGGTTTACTTGGCTGAATCTCCCTAATTGTTCAGCCCCCTCCGGCGTAGGCATGTCTCACCCATCTGGTGGTATGTATCTGCAGTGAGTACCTGGCACAATGAGTTATGGCTAGACAGAAGACAGATGGATAGCTGAAGCGTAGAATAGGAAGTGGATACATGTTCTGACTTGGCTCTCCTCACAGGGGCCAGCCCAGTCGGAACCTGTTTTCCTTTGTAGAAATCTTGTTTCCCTTTGCCCCTCCCTTGAGACAAGCAACAGGTCCTGCTTCTGGTCCATCACAGGTCTGATGACCCTGGAATGATCACTTACCATTCTGGGGCATTTATTAAATGACCCACTGGGGCTGCAGGATTGCTTAAGTGCAAGGGCTCCGTTGATGTATTCCACAGGAATGGCACCCCTTAGGGTTGTGTAATGTGCCCATGTTGCATTAGATGTTCCTACCAGATCTGAGGTTCCATGGGCGGGGGCCTCCTGCCTGTCTCACCCAGGTTTTCCCTGGGAGGAGCAGTGCCTAATTAAACCACAAAGGGAAAAACCAGGGCAGCTGTGTTATTGTGGCTGGTGATGCTTGACCTGGCCAGTAGAGGGCAACAGAGCCATCCACCATGATCTCCACATTTTTGTATTGTAAATAAGGGATCCTCAGGATCCCTTCTCCGCCCCCTCCCCATGTGTTTGCTCTCCTAGGACGGTTGTTTTTCTGGAAGGTTTGTGGTCTAGCCATTGAACAGAGAGAAAAACATCCCCTTAGGACATGTTGTTGCAAAAAGATGATTTTAGAAAAATTGCCCTCTGGGTTTGAAGAAAGATTACATCATTTTCTCACCTTGAATGTACACAGTCTGGGGATATCTAACTTTATTTTATTTTATTTTATTTATTTATTTATTTATTTCGAGATAGAGTTTCACTCTTGTCACCCAGGCTGGAGTGGGTTATTTATTTATTTATTTATTTATTTATTTATTTTGAGATGGAGTTTCACTCTTGTCACCCAGGCTGGAGTGCAGTGGTGCAGTCTTAGCTGACTGCAACCTCTGTCTCCTGGGTTCAAGCGATTCTCCTGCCTTAGCCTCCCGAGTAGCTGGGATTACAGACGCCCGCCACCATGCCCAGCTAATTTTTGCATTTTTAGTAGAGATGAGGTTTCACCATGTTAGCCAGGTTGGTCTCCAACTCCTGACCTCAGGTGATCCACCCACCTAAAGTGTTGGGATTACAGGCATGAGCCACCGTACCTGGCCTGTACCTAAACTTTGATGAGGCCATTCTCATCTATGACCAACATTTGTGACTAAAGCTCACCTTGGGGAATACAGTGGTAGCCTTGCACAGAGAATGCTGTGGCCAGCAGCAGCCCTGTTCAGGGTGGCACAGACATGCCAGGCTGCTTTATCTGTCTGAAATCCCAGCAGTGTCATCACAGCATCTTGTGCAAAACATTGATGGTGAAAGATAACAATTTCTTCTATTGTTCACCAGCCTCATTTGGAAAGTTAATTACCAGCTTGTGGAAGTTAAGGAAAAATAAAGTTCTTAAACTCAGAGGGATTTGGCAGTTTAAAATAAAGGTCTGTGGGTGGGGAAAATAAGGTTTGTGTGTGGGAAGGATTTGGGAAAATGGGCTGGGTACTAATTTAAGGACTTGAAGTGTTTATGAGGGAACCCTGGGTAAGAATAACATTTTTAAAATTGGAGATGATGAGAAATTCAAGGACCGAGGTAAAGAAGTCTGGCTTGTGTTCTTCAGCTGGTTTCATGGTCGTTAGCAGCAGCCATTGCTCAGAATGCCAACAAAAGCTCTCTAATCGCCTAACTAAAACCTTTTTTTTGGCGGGGGGCAGGGGGGATGCGAGTGGGGGCTGGAGTCTTGCTTTGTCACCCAGGCTGGAGTGCAGTGGCGCATTCTGGGCTCACTGCAACCTCTGCCTCCCAGGTTCAAGCAATTCTCCTATCTCAGCCTCCCCAGTAGCTGGGACTACAGGCTCCCACCACCATGCCCAGTTAATTTTTGTATTTTTAGTAGAGACGGGATTTTGCCATGTTGGCCAGGCTGGTCTCAAACTCCTGACCTCAAGCAATCCACCCGCATTGGCTTCCCTAAGAGCTGGGATTACAGGCGTGAGCCACCACGTCCAGCCCCTAATTAAAAGCTCTGTATAAATATTTGAGGATCTAAAATACAGAGATACTATAAACATATGACTTTTTCTTTTTTTTGACTTTCTGAAATCTTTCGTTCTCTTTAAAAAATTTCAGAATAAGAACTGTTGGTCTCTTTCCAGGGCGATCCTTGCTAGGTATTTTTCTTATATCCAGCTTCTGCTAATTAAATTGAAACAATCCTGACTTCATATTTCACTTGCTCTCCTACCATTCAGCTCCTTATCAGATTGCTGCTTTTAAAAAAAAAAAGTTCTTTTGAGAACAGGGTTTCACTCTGTCACCCAGGCTGGAGTGCAGTGGTGCAGTCTCAGCTCGTTGTAGCCATCTCCTGAGCTCCAGCAGTTCTCCGACCTCAGCTTCCCACGTAGCTGCGACTAGGGGCATGCACCATGACAACCAGCTAATATATGTGTGTGTGTGTGTATATATGTATATATATGTATGTGTGCATATATACACACACATACATATATACACACACATACACACACGCGCATATATATATATATATATATATATATATATATATATATTTTTTTTTTTTTAAGAGATAGGGGTCCAGGCTATGTTGCCCAAGCCAAATCAAATGATCCTCCCACGTCAGCCTCCGAAAGAGTTGGGATTATAGACACGAACCACTGTGCCTGGTCCAGACTGCTGCTTCAAATCCCTCTTGGGATCACACCTCAGAGTCCTGACGTATTTTCATAGAAAACAGCCCGTGGGCCTAGAGCCTGTATTATCATACAGTGTGAGGTGAGAAAATTTCAAGGCATGATTTCAAAATGTTAATTTTTCTTCCTTTACTCTTTCCTTTTGGAGAAGAATTTTAAAAGGACCGTTGGTTTGAATCAGTGAAAATACTGGCTTAGGTTACTCTGTATTTTGTAAACTTGTTGGAGTACTTGGTTTAACCACTGAAATGCCAAGATTCTATTTAGCTCAGCTGTCTCTACACCAGAGATCAACTTCCCTTTTATAGGAGTCATTGATTCAAGAGGAAAATATAAACTTGTATTAGGTCATTTTTAAGAAAACTTTTTTAAAAATTTTTGCGCCTACATAGTAGGTGCTTATGTACATGGGGTACATGAGATGTTTTGATGCAGGCATGCAGTGCATAACAACCACATCTTGGAAAATGAGGTGTCTGTTCCCTCATGCATTTATCCTTTGAGTTACAGACGATCCAGTTATACTCATTTCTTTTTAAATTTATAATTAAATTATCATTGACTATAGTCTTCAAGAAAAATTTACCTGAAACTTAGAAAAAGGTTCAAGCAGATGACTGAGTGCCCTTTTAATATCCTACTAGAACAACACTGTCTGACAAACCCAGCAAAGATCATCTGATATTCTAGGGAAAAACATAGCCATGTTTTTCTGCAGATGGCCAGATAGTAAATATTTTGGGCTTCGTAGGCCAAAATATGTACTCTCCGTAGCTACTTAACTCCGCCATCATAGTGTGAAAGCAGCCACGGGTAATGCATAAGTGAATGGATGCAGCCACTGTAGGTGCTAAAAAGGGATGATGCCTTTCTTCTCCATCATGAAAATCATGGCCAGCATCTCTATAACAAAAAGGTTAACAGACAAAAAGCATAACACATTTCTTTGATCATAGTTTTACATGACACAGGAGTCTTCAGATCGAAGACCCAAAGATACAGGGGAAGCTGTCCATTTTTATGCTTGAGTTTGATGATGAATGGATAGCTGTGTGGAACTGTGGTTGGACCAAAAGGGTATGATCTAATGCTAATAGGCTGAGGGAGGGAACCCAGCAAGGGCTGTCTGTTCAGATTCTTCTTGGACTCTCTGCAGCATAATTTCCTTCCAGGTATGGGGCAGAACCCTATCTGGAATGGGGGCTTATGACCTACGACCAAACAAGGTTGGTCAGATTATTTCTTCGTGGCAAATTCTTACACAGAAAAGTAGGGGAAAGTTTTAGATTTTATGATTGGCTTTGGGAAAAAGGGTTTTGGTTTCCATGATCTCCACTGGGGAAGAGGGATTCTAGTATCTGTGGCTTGCCTTTTTGGGGGAAAGGGGGAATGAGGCTAAGAGGCAAGCAGGAGAAGGTCAGAGAGAAACTGCTTCTGAGTCCTTCCTTTAGGGTATTGTCTTCTGAGCCCTAACACTGTTCCAATAAAACTTTATTTATAGACACTGAAATTTGGATGTCATAGCATTTTCATGTTTCATTTTGTGTTATAAAATATTCTTTTAGGCCGGGCACGGTGGTTCACGCCTGTAATCCCAGCACTTTGGGAGGCTGAGGCAGGTGGATCACCTGAGGTCAGGAGTTCAAGACCAGCCTGACCAACATGGAGAAACCCCGTCTCTACTAAAAATACAAAAAATTAGCCGAGCGTGGTGGCACATGCCTGTAATCCCATTTACTTGGGAGGCTGAGGCAGGAGAATTGCTTGAACCTGGGAGGTGGAGGTTGCGGTGAGCCGAGATCGCACCATTGCATTCTAGCCTGGGCAACAAGGGTGAAACTCCATCTCAAAAAAAAAAAAAATTATTTTAATTTTTTCAACTATTTAAAAATACAAAAATCATCCTTCACCTGTAGATCTTACAAAAACAAATGGCTGAGATTAACAAACTGCAAATGATTTTTGTCCAGTTAAGATGGGAAGGATTTTCTAAGGCAGAAAGGGAGTATCAGGGGTACTGCTTTATGCCTGGCAGGACATTAACCAGGTTTGTTTCTAAGTTTCCAGCCTTATTCCAGCATTCATCTTTCCACAGATTTTTTGCCCTACTTAGGTTTCTGTGCCATCCACCTTTGAGCCAGCTTTGTCATTCTGCTTAAGTTGACAGACTCATCAAGTTATAGAATCTTTGGCATATGCATACTCTATATGAGTCAAGAGCTGACCTTTTCAAAAAAAAAATTATACTTTGACAGCCATATATATGTAAAGCAACATAAGACATTTTAAATAACAATATATAAATTTCTATCCTTTTGTTTTTAAAACTAGTAACAGGGCAATTAAATAATCATTCAATATATGGGCAAAAGGATTCCACCTTATCTTTCCCTCCTAGCAGTGGTGCAGAAAGTGGTCAAGGGAGAGTGGCGGATGCAGAGGGATGGGGAGACACAGTCCTTGGGACGGGTCCTCTGCCTACCTGGACTTGATCAAGCTGCAGTGTGACTCCTCCCAGCATCAATGGGGACATTGCAGTGGAGATTCCTGAAATCTCATGCAGTTTTCCACTAATGATTTTGGTTTCCATCCAGCAGTTCTTATCATTGATATGAAACAAACAAAAAGGAAAAATAGTATTTTTCAGAAGGCATTAGTGTGAAAAGGCAGGAGATGTCAGAGAACATTGGACTGAGTGTCAGGAGGTTTCCGTTTCAAGTCTAGCTAACCAGCCAAGTGACATTGGGTAGATCACAGTACTTTTGTTTTTGCATGTGTCAAATGAAAAGCTTGAATTCATAGTCATTAATATTCTTTCTGGTGCTAAAATTTTTGCAACAAAAATAGGGTAGACCCAAATTCCTTTTGGTGGAATTAACAATGATCACTGACTGCTGACTTTTTTTTTTTTCCTAAATAAGAATAGCGTAGACTGGACATGGTGGCTCATGCCTATAATCCCAATGCTTTGGGAGGCCAAGGCAGGAGACCAACATGGGCAATGTGGTAAGACTCCTGTCTCTACAAAAAAAAATTTTTTTAATTAGCTGGAATGTGGCACGTGTCCTAACTACTTGGAGTGGGGGCTAAGGTGGGAGGACTGCTTGAGCCCAGGAATTGGAGATGCAGTGAGCTATGATTGCACCACTGCACTCTAGCCTGGGTGACAAAGACCTTGTCTCAAAAACAAAACAAATACCCCCATAAAATAACTACCTTCACATTAATTCTTTATTGGAACAAGTAGCACAGCATTGGATAGAAAAGTACAAAATGGAATTGACTGTCCCTATATGCTGTTCAGTTTATGGTTGTTCCCGACATCTTAGGTCACTTTCCAGTTCAAAGTTAGTTTTAAGTCTGAGAACAAAGATTTCCTTGCCTAAGGGAGGATAAGATGAAACAAGGCTCCCAAAAGGCGATTGGCCCCCTAACAGAGCCGGAACAGTGGTGAGACAGATGAAAGTAGAGGAGAAGGAATCAGAGGCCCTTTTGAATTTAGAAGTAGACTTGTGATGCTCGGAATTCCCTGGATTTTCAAGCCGAGAGAAGAGATTGGAGCAAATTTCACAAGGTATGGGTTTTTCACCTATTTGAGGAGGTGAGGAATCTGTTGAGAACAGAAGGTGGCTAGGTCCCTCTCCTTGGAAACCTGTGCGCGTACACACCAAGTTTTGTCTATAACTTCAGGATCTTTCAAGACCCGTGGCATGAAATTGACTGGCTGAATTTGAACAGAGGAACCCTGGGGCATTAGATGTAGAACTTTGTTGTCTTTGGAGAGGGACCTGGTCTCACGCTTAAATACCCAGGTGGCCCCATTTTGTTTTATTAAACCAATTTTGTCTCTTTAACCCCCAGCTCTTAAAATCACATGCCCGATTGCACAGCTTTCCCCCTTTCTTCAGCACATCATTTTCGATCACTATTACATAAACTCTAAATTGAGTGTCCCAACTGTACAAGTCTAGGATCCAAAATAAATGTAGGTTGCAAATAAGTAAGGTTTTTAAAAAAGATCTTTGTCTTCTTAAGTTGCTGATAGTTACTGCTTGCTGGGAACTGTAAGCCTTTCCTGGCAAGATTTCTCAACATTCTCTTGAGAGCAGTTGTGTTAACAAGTTATGAAGATTACTTTAATGCTCTGCTTGGAATTCATTTCGTATCGGCATAAATCTTCAAGGCCATTATCATATCAGTGAGATATTTCTAGTATTTTTGAGAACTCTGATGTATCAAAATGTGTGAGTTCAGCTCGTTCTTAATGTGGTGACAGGGTCAAACATGTTGGATTAGATTCAGGTGTTTCGTTTTTGTTTTTATCTTATGCCTCCAAACGCTTAAAAGTAAATTGGGTCGCTTATCTTCAGATTTGAGGCAGGAAATACTATTTGGTTCTTATACTTTTTTCCCGTATGTTGCATTTCTGAAACATTCTGGCTTGTTTACACATTGATGGCAACCGAGCTTCTCCCCCCTCCACCCAACTGTAATTTTGAAAAATTTCAAATCTATAGAATGATAGAACAATATAGACTCCTTTGCTTAAATTTCGTAGACTCCCTCACTTATATTTGCCAGTTCACATTTTTTTACATCTGCTTTCTCTCTCTGTGTGAATGTGTGTGATCATATTTTTGTTGTGGTTGTTGTTAAACCACTGGGAAGTTGCAGGCCTGACGTTTATTCCCTAGGTATTTCAGTATGTATTTCCCAAAAATCGTTAAATAACTATTAAATTGTTTAAATTAACTGTAATACCTTCACACTCAAGGAATTTAGCATCAATTCCTAATACGTGATGCAGTCCATATTCAAATTTCCTGCATTGTCCCAAGAATGTCCTTTACCTCAGCCTTTTGAGGATCCAGTCAAGGATCAACAGATTTCATTTAGTTGCCATGTTTCTTTAGTCACCTTTAATCTGGAAAAATCCCCAGCCTGTTAGACCATTTGGGTAAGAATACAGCCCAGGTGGTGCTGGCATGTATCTGGTTGTGATGACATGATGATTGGTTGTACCAAAATCAGTGTTGCCAAGTTTGGTCACTTAGTTACAGTAGCATCTGCCAGGTCTTATAAAAGGGACCCTATTCTCATGTAAAAGTCTGGATGTTGGCAGAGGGGTGAAAATGGGGGTCCTATTCTGAGACGAGGAGAATGAATTCTTCCCCAACAGACGTGGCCTCTCTGATTGTAACATCCACTGATGTTCTTCTCAGCTGTACTTTGATTTGTTGTTGGAGGTGGCATGGGGGAAAGGAAAAGTATAAAGGAAATGTATTCCATCAGCTCTTTGTAGAATCATTTCCATTGCTCCTTTATTTGTATAGTTACAAGAAATGAATTATGTGAGTGCTCTGTGTTTTCTAGATTGTGATACTCAATCTACATGAACAAAAGAAGCTTAGTTTACTTGTCTCCGTAGAGAAACCTCCAAGGCAAATATTTGTCTGGAGTTAGTAGCCTGCAATGATTACTGAAGGTCCAGATGAGGTTATTAAAATGCCTCGTGTTTGCCCTGGTGGCACACACAAGATAAATGAGGCAGAATTCTTTCAGCTTGGTTACGTGTTGGTTTTTCATGTTCCGGTTAATAGTACAGAGTAGGAACGTCTGCTTTAGCAGCCTCAGCTAGATAAACAGCTTCTGCAGTATGACAGAAATCAGCAGCCTATAGCATTGACTTAAGGAGACAGATTTAAACTTTGTAAATAAAAGATTTGACTAAAGCTTATGAGGAGGAATATTTCTGCATAGATAAGAAAGCCCAAGTGAATTTTTTATTTAATCTTTCCCCATAGGGTAGTGAACTAAAACATTAGTTTGGGCTAGTGGCTGAGAACCATCTCTATAAGAAGGAAATATTTTGGCAATCTAAATCTCCCTTAGGCAGTATTAGGTAGAGAGTGATGTAATTCCTGATCTCAAACATTTTTGTTTCAAACATATTAAATGTTTCTACAAAGCCATCTTTCGAGTTGTGGCTTTATGGACTCAAGCGGCTAAGGCAGTGGTTCTCAGAGTCAGGGTGCAGTGTTTTTTTCCCTAGGGAACATTTGGTAATGACTGGAGGCTTTTTCTTTTTCTTTCTTTCTTTTTTTTTTTTTTTTGAGACAGAGTCTTGCTCTGTCGCCCAGGCTGGAGTGCAGTGGCACAATCTCCGTTCACTGCAAACTCAGCCTCCCGGGTTCACGCCATTCTCCTGCGACTGAAGGCATTTTTGATTGTCACAACTAGGAGCGTGGTATTAGCATCAGGTACAAAATGTTACTAATGCCAAGGTTGGAAAAACTACTTTACTGGATAGAAAACATTTATTGACAAATGTTTGCAGTATATGAGATACTGGGTGTTCCAAGAAAATGAAGTCCTAGACCCTGCCTTCAAAGCTGGTTAGGTCACAGCTGTTGACAATCACGAAACTATGGTAAATACACTTTCTTATTCATCTGCAAACCTTAATGATCTGAGAGAAGATGGCACAGCAGGCTATAAACAGGAGCCCCATTTGGGCTGGGATTTACCAGATGAGTAGGCATTACTAAGTGTGGAGGGTTGAGAAATCCCACTCTTCAGTTCACACAGCTTGGTCCAAGGAGGCCTCCTACTGTTTCTTCATTTGTGCCTTCTTTCCTCCGTGCCGTTGGCAACCATATTCATGGGTTAAGCATAATAGAACTCTTTAATTTAATTTTGCATATTTTTTAAAAAATAAAATGTGTATTGACTATAGATAACTTACGTAAATGGAATTGTGTTAAGATATCTCATTCAGTTCTTTTCCAGTTAACCCTACGCTATTAAAATCGATTCATGTTGTTAGGGACCCCTCTATTCTGTTGCTTCGGATTGCTTCCCGATACTCCTTGGAGTGTGTAGCAGTTAGTATGCTTTGTGATAAACCATCCCAAACTTAGTGACTTAAAACAATGGTCACTCCTTTTTCATGAGTCTGTGGGGTTGGTTGAGTGGTTTGGCTGATTTGTGTCTGGGTCGGCTCATCTCAGCTGGTGTCACTCATTCATCTGTGATCTGCTGGAGACTGCAAGATTTAAGAGGGCCATGGCACTTTATTGCTATCCTTCATCAGTGTGGCCTGAGCTTGGTCACCTGATGGCAAGGCCAGGAATTCAAGGGAGGAGAATTGCTCAAGGCCTATACTTGGAACTTGAACACAGTCATTTTTGCCATATTCTGTTGGCTAAACCAAGGCATGAGTCCAATCCACAAGTCCAATTTAGATTCAAAGTGTGGAGAAATAGACTCCACCACTTGATGGGAGGAGCTGAAAAGTGACATTGCATAGGGAGTTTAATTAGAGCCATTGATTAGTCAGAGTATGCATCCACCACCTTTTACCTATTCACTCTTCCAGTGATGGAAGCCAAAGTTGATTCCAACTCTGGATGCTGTGATAAATGTCTTTGTACAAGTCACCTTATGGAGCTGTTTGATAATTTGGAAGCTGTATTCTCAGGAGTAAGATTGCTGAGGCAAATGGTTACATCTATCTGGAATGTCTGTAGGAACAGCAGGAGATGAGACTGGGGACTTCCTTGTTGAGAAGTTGGGACTTAGTGCTAAGGTTTAGTGGGCAACCTTGAGTTTTAGGTAGGGTTAATGCATTTAGACTCATGTTTTAGAGGTATTATCTTGGCAAGAGTGTGAGGGTGGAAAAGACAGATACTACGTTAGGTCCTTGGGTGCCTCATTGGAAGCTGACTTAGGCCAGCTGAGAACCTGAATTAAGGTCATAAAAATGGAGAGAAGAGGCCAGGCACAATGTCTCACGTCTGTAATCCTAACACTTTGGGAGGCCGAGGCAGGCGGATCACGAGGTCAGGAGTTCGAGACCAGCCTGGCCAACATGGTGAAACCCCATCTCTACTAAAAATACAAAAATTAGCTGGGCGCGGTGGCGGACGCCTGTAATCCCAGCTACTCGGGAGGCTGAGGCAGGAGAATCACTTGAAACTAGAAGGCAGAGGTTGCAGTGAGCTGAGATCACACCACTGCACTCCAGCCTGGCCAACAAGAGTGAAACTCCGTCTTAAAAAAAAAAAAAAAAAAAAAAAGGGAGAGAGGAGGTAGAATCAACCTGACCTGGTGGCTGACTGGATGAGGGAAAAGCAGGAGTCTAGGATGACTTCCTGGTTTCTGTCTTGGGTAGGTGGGGAGATGGTGTTGGCATGAGTTGCTGGGAATAAGGGAGAAAGAACAGATCTTGGAGGAGATGAGAAGTAGGTCCTTTTTGGGCAGTGTTGAGTATAGGAGACTGTGGCAAGGCAGAGATGTCCAGAGAGCATACTTGCATATGTAGGTGCGTAGCTTGAAGAGAAGTTAAGGTTGAAGATGAAGATGTGGGACTTTCCAGTCAATGGGAGGGGGTGACTGCTGGGGGTGGGTTTGTCTAAGGCAATGGTTCTCAAACTTTAGCTGCATCAGAATCACCTGGAAGGTTGTTAATTGGAGGTCACCAGGCCCCACCCCCAGAGTTCCTGAGTCAGTGATCTGGAGTGGAGCCATAGAATTTGCATTTCTAACAAGCTTCCAGGTGATGCTGATGTTGCTGGTCTGGGACCACACTTTGAGAGCCAGTCTGGGGCAAAGGTACAAATGGAGGAGGCCCTGGCAGGCCATGGTCAAGGAGCGGGCGAAGGGAAATAAGTCAGCTAAAGCATTTAAGAGAGTTTAGGCTCGGAGAAGCCAAGAGAATACTGAGATACCCAGTTAAGACCATTCCTTTTAGCGGCTCAATTCAAAAAGAGAAGAGAGCAGAAAATAGAAGACACCACAGGGTGTCGAGGATTTTTCCTTACCATTTAATTGTTATCGTAAGAGACTTAAGCATCCTTTCAGGATGAAAGAGTCACACCTCCTTCAGACTCTACTGACTCCTTGTCTCTAACTTAGCACAGGGAGGAGGAGACATTCAGACTAAACGGTCGTCCTTTCCACAGCATCAGAAAATGCAGAAGCGGATTCATGTCTACAGTGGGAGAGATGTTAGTGATATATTGTGAAGAAATAAAAAATCAAGCTACAGAGAATATATTGAGTTGTCTTTATAGAGAAAAACAATTATGTAAAGTCTCTCTCCATATGCATGGTTATGCTTAAAAGAAAACAATTGCAGGAGAGCTCTTGAGCACACAGCTAAGCATTTCCACCCCGCAGTTTCTTCTCCAGAACTTAGCTGCTTGGATGGGACAGTGGAGAGTGCGCTAGAGTTGGAAAGGGCATGAGATCGGGGCTGTTTCGTTGTTCATGACCTCAGCATGACTTCACCTCTCTGTGTCTCAGTTTCTCCATCTGTAAAATGAGACTAATTATGGTACCTACCTCAGAATCATGATGAGAATTAAATAAGAATACATGGAAAGCCCTTAGAACACTGCAAGGTATGTATGAGGTACTCAAAATAGACATAATCTGCTCTTAATATATTTTAATATGAGTTGATAGACACAATGATGCTTAGTGAACTTTAATATATATTATCCATTAGATCCTATGGTGCAACTGTCCCATGAAAATAAGGTGGTAACACCTCTAGGAACCTAAGGTTCAAAACTCTTTCAGAGTTTGGGGTCACAGCAGCCCCACCAGTTAGAGATGCTCCTTCCTGTGCTGGAAAGTCATCGTGGCAGCTCTGTATCAACCATGACTGGAAGGGATTGGCCCCTGTCTTCAGACAGCCATCGTCCCTGAGGTTATGGCATTATGAGGTTGGGAGAATCAGGAGGTTTAAAGGGTCATTGGATGTTTCTTAGTGAGAGCTCAGGCTCCTGGGGAGTGCTGAGTCTGGATCATATGTATGCATGTGTACCAAGTTGCTCATCTCCAGACAAGCATCCTTAACACACTTACTGCTGGTTCACAGAAATGGGGGGTGGGGCAGAGCATTGCCTGAGCCTTTCTAGACTTGGTGCTGTGGCAAGAGCATGCCTGAGCTCTCAACCAATTTACCAATTTTATTTTATTTTATTTTATTTTATTTTATTTTATTTTATTTTAGACAGAGTCTTGCCCTGTCACCCAGGCTGCAGTGCAGTGGTGCAATCTCAGCTCACTGCAACCTCCACCTCCTGGGTTCAAGTGATTCTCATGTCTCAGCCTCCCGAGTAGCTGGGATTATAGGTGTGCACCACCACACCCGGCTAATTTTTATATTTTTAGTAGAGACAGGGTTTTGCCATCTTGGCCAGGCTGGTCTCGATCACCTGACCTCAGGTGATACACCTGCCTCGGCCTCCCAAATGCTGCGATTGCAGGCATGAGCCACCACACCCAGCCAACCAATTTTTTTCTTATGCCCCCATGCTCGACTCTTGTGTCCATGTGGTATTCCAGACTTACAGAACCTAGGTGTCTCACTTTTCCTCAAAGGTCGGCCATGCTTTCAGTAACTTGGCTATTCTAATTGAGCCTGTGGTCCATCAGAAGTCCAGAACAGATGTTCATACCCTGTGCTAGCCCTGTCTGTGCTCCTGCAGTTTATGATTTCCCAAGTCACAGTAGGGAATGGGAGCTTTAGGCAGGGAAGGCCCCCTCATACTGTGGGCATCCTGAACTTTCGATGAGAATGTCTGTTCACACCCCCCAGGCATCAGATGACTGAGTTCAGTCACCCTCAACCTTGCCTGGTCAGCCCTGCTTTCTGCAGGACCATTTGAGGTTCTCACAGCCAGTCTTTATTTTCACAGGTCAGTTTTTAGAAAAGAGAAAGCAAATTAAGGACATCTCAAGATGAGACTGAGTGAACACAAGAGATCCATCCATTCTGGTTTTTACTGTTCTCACATGTGTAGAAAGGAGTAGTGGAGCTGTGGATGATTTAAAAAATTTTGTGGGTTTTTTCCCCAAAAATTGAGTTTATCAAGGCTAAAGTGTGGCTTTGAAATTAGGTACCCAGCTGTGGGGGGCAGATCTGGGAGATGGCTCTCCAAAGGAAGGTCCCATCAGCATTCCAGCATGGCAGAATTCTAGAGCAAAGGGATTTTGCTGACACTGTCAGGCTTCAGCTTAAATTTACAGTTCAGCTGTGTTTTTGCTCCAAGAAAAAAATATACCCGAGCTGTAGATACACTGTCTGGAGATGCTTTAGAAATCTCCCATCCAGTAAATAACGTCTTAATGGGAGGCCTTGTCCTTGCCAATGAGGGGTGCCAAAGGAAAAATGAGTTCAAGTAAACTAGGCCGGCTTAAAAATAGCCGTTTACTACTTTCTCCTAGGGTTATTTTCCTGCAGCGCGAGGAAGAAATCATACTGTGAGGCTCAACACAGCAATCATGTGCGCCATTTCCTCCCAGGAACCTGAGAATTTCTCTGCCAGGATTATCCTTATGGTCAGCTATGGGCTCACGCTTTTGAGTGGTGCCAGGTGTGACTCTGAATGTCTAAACAAACTAGGAAATACTCTGACTTGTTTTATGGGATTGGTTTGCATTTTCATGTCATACAAGTATAAAGAATTGTGAATTGTAGAAAGTTGGAGGAAAACATAGAAATTTGGAAATATACAAAGTTGGAAAAAAATGGTAAACACCTAAGCTACTATAATTTTTGCTTTTCATTCTGGACATTTTTAGAGCATATGCTTAATGCAGTGTTAATAATGATTATGATAAAGACAAGATAAACAATTGAACCTGTCTTTCAACAGGTGAATGAATAAACGGTTGTGGCATAGTCAACAGTGGGACACTGCACAGCAATGTTAATTACTAATGTACACAACCTGGATGAATTTTAGACATTGTGTTGAATCAGAAGCCAGACACAAAAGAGTATATACGGTATCGGGGTGGTCAGCAAACCACAGCCTACAGGCCAACCCCGCCCCATGACACAAGCTAAGAATGACTTTTATATTTTTTAATGACTGTGGAAAAATTAAAACAAGAATACTATTTTGCAGTTTGTAAAAAATTATATGCAATTCAAATTTCAGTGTCTACAAATAGTTTTATTGGAACACAGCCATTCACTTGTGAACTGTCTATGGCTGCCTTTGTGCTCCAAGGACAGAGTTGAGTCATTGTGACAGAGACCGTATGGCTGCAAAGCTTAAAATATTTGCCATCTGGCAGGACTTCACTCCTTCTGGAGGCTCTAGGAGAGAATTGGTTCCCTTGTCTCTCCAGCTGCCTTCCTGGGCTCATGGCTCCTTATTCCATCTTCAAAGTCATCTTCAAATCTGACTCTCCCGACTCGTTTTTCACCTTTGTGGACCCTTGTGACTATATCAGGCTCATCTGGTAATCCAGGAGAACTTCCTCACTTTAAGATTCTTAATCACATGTGCAATGTCCTCTTTGCCATGTGAATAGAACAACTCCTGTTTCCTCTCTAGTATTCATCATCAGCCCACTTCTGTGGCCACGTGTGCACTTCTTTGTCCCACACCAACCAATTCTCCACCAGCTGGATGTCCTATAAATCAGTTCAATTCTGACAGGAACTAGAGTTAGCACAGATCCCACAGGTTGAAGTCTCAGTCCCACAAGACTGCCCCTACCCACTTCAAACGCCAATTGCAAGTAGTAGGTCCTGTTGACCTAAAGGAAGAAACTGAGGCAAATTAATATAGATAGAGAATTGGTTTGGGATAAGTTGATGACTGCAGCCCGGGAAGCACTGGGAAGTCCTCTGGAGAACAAAAGAGAAGCTTCAGCTTTTAAAGAAAAATTGTTTTTCAAGAATTCTCTCCTTGGTTTACAGAAGTAACATTGATGAGTGACTGGCTATACATTGTTGAACTATAGGGTATGGGTTATGGTGTCCAGTGTATGGCATCATTACGTTAATTTATAGCTATTTGTGGTGTCAGTCTAGAGCCCTCATAGCAAAGCAACTCAGAGATGATTACTTAGTTCAAGCTCAGAGGGGGAGGATGTGACCCCTGAAATGAACTGTCTTATTTCAGTGCCTCCCTAGGCTTGATAATTTAAAGGTGGGCTGCGTTCCTCAGATAAAAAGTTTCTTTTCTTTCTCAATCCCCAGGTTACCCACAATTTCTGTCTGACCTAGCTACAAATTGAAGTTCCTGTGATCTCCCCCCACCCCCACCGCCACACACTCAGGTACAATCACTTGCTAGAACAGCTCACAGAACTCAGGAAACACATTTACTGTAAAGGATATTACAAAGGATACAGATGAACAGCCAGAGGCAGGGGTCCCCAGGGCAAGGCATGTGGGCAGCGGCATGGAGCAGCTGCTCTGTCCCCATGGAGTTGGAGGTCACCATCCTCCTGGCATGTGAACGTGTTCTTGCTCACCAACCTGGAAGCTCTGCAAACTATGTCCTTTGAGGATCTTATGGAGGCTGCATGACAGAAGCACGCTAGATTAAATCACTGGCCATTGGTGATCAACTCAATCTTCAGTCCCTCTCCCCTACCCAGAGGTTGGGATGCCGGGCTGAAGGTTCTAACCCTCTAATCACATGATTTGTGCCCCTAGCAACCGCCCCCCATCCTGTGGTGGTTATCTAGTGGCTTTCCAGAAATCACCTTATTAACATAAACTCAGGTGTGGTTGAAAGGGGCTTGTTGTTAAATAACAAGACTTCTTTTCACCTTTATTGGTCCAGAGGTGTTCCAGGAACCAAGGACAAAAGACCAAATCTTATAATAAAAGATACTCCTATTGCTCTAATCACTTAGGAAATTATAAGGGTTTTAGGAGCTATAAGGCAAGAACCACGGATGAAGACCAAAATGTATATCTTATTTCACAATATCGTACCATGTAAGGTAACATATTCACAGGTCTGAGGATCAGGACATGGACATCTCTTGGAGGCCATTATTCTGCCTACTACCAATGGAGACAGGAGGCAGCCAACTCCTGCCCCCAGTGAAACCCCACCTTAAGCCTAGAACAGCCTGAAAGCTGAAAAACTGGACTGCTGGTCCCGGATGAAGCCCACTCTTTCCCAACTGATTCTTTCTGAATAATGCCCACCTGAGCACTGGGAGGACAGGGTGGGGCCTTGGAAAGTTCACACCATTGGCAGCAGGGAGGAGCCTGGCGTTTCGTGTTCCTGTGTAGTGAGCTGGGATTCAGTCAGTCAGGTAGAGAGCCTGTTAGCAGGATTCCATCTCACTCTGCTGAGTTGTTTTTCCTTTTTCCTTTTCACCCAGTAAATTCCATTCCTCATCCTTCTATGTGTCCACGAGCCTAATCTTTCCTGGTCGTGTGACAAGAACATTTTTTTTCTATAACAGCACAATGAGTCATTCTTCCTCCCACTCTTCCTTCTTCACCTAGTCTTTTAAAGCAGTGCTTTGCAAAGTGTATCAGTTACCTGTAACTTGTGAAAATGGATTCCAGAGCACTAAACCCCCAGAGATTCTGACCCAGTAGTTCTGGGATGGGTCCCAGATGTCTGCATTTTTAACAATTTCTCCAAGAGATTTGGATGCTGGGCCAGGCCTGGTGGCTCACATCTGTAATCCCAGTACTTTGGGAGGCCAAGGTGGGCACCTTGCTTGAGCTCAGGAGTTCGAGACCGGCCTGGGCAACATGGCAAAACCCCTTCTCTACTAAAAATGCCAAAAAATTAGCCAGGCATAGTGGCATGAACCTGTAGTTCCAGCTACACAGGAGGCTGAAGTAGGAGAATTGCTTGAGCCTGGGAGGTTGAGGCTACAATGAGCCATGATCGTACCACTGCACTCAAGCCTGGGTGACAGAGCGAGACCCTGTCTCAGAAAAAGATTTGGATGCCAGTAGTCTAAGCATCACACTTTAGTCTGAGCATCTGAGAAGATGACTCAGTCTCAGAGAAGCTGCCAAGGCTAGTTGCTGGAGAGGGTTCTACAGGATCTAGTTCTCATTTTTGGAGGCTGGTACAGCTGCAGTAGCAGCTATACCCTACAAAAGTAAAGCGTCATTTCTTTGTTCTCCATCAACCATTGGGCCGTCTGGAGAAAGGGGAGCAGTGTGAGTTAAGAAAAGGGCAACCTTGTTATATGACATGAGAGCAATGTTGGGTGTACAGGACTGTGGGGGCTGGTTGAGGTACCAGAGGATTTGCTGATGAGTGCTGGAAGCTCCAGACCAGTGGCTGCTCAGCAGAAATTGAGAGAGGGTTGATGCAAGTTCCTAGTTCCAGAGGAGCCAGTCCTTCAGACCCCAGAGGTGTGAAGGCAGGTCCTACTGGGGAGAGGGTGGGTAGGCAGAGTACGCCAGAAATTTTATCTTTTTTTTTTTTTTTTAAGACAGAGTCTCTGTTGCCCAGGCTGAAGTACGGTGGCACCATCCCAGCTCACTGCAACCTCTGCTTCCGGGGTTCAAGCAATTCTCGTGCCTCAGCCTCCCAGGTAGCTAGGATTACAGGCACATGTCACCACGCCCAACTAATGTTTGTGTTTTTGGTAAGACAGGGTTTTACTCTGTGGGCCAGGCTAGTCTCAAACTCCTAAGCACAAGGGATCCACTTGTCTGGGCCTCCCAAAGTGCTTGGATTGCAGGCATGAGCCACCACACCTGGGCCAGAAATGTTAATATGCCTTTCTTTCTTTCTTTCCATTATTGGTAGGGAAGGAAAATTTTCTAGGGTGGGCTCAGGGTAGGGGGGTCCAATTGAGGCCTTGTTGATGGAGATATTGATAGCCTTTTACACAGATCTTTATTTTTTGTGTGTTCTAGTGAACACAGGTGAAAACTTAGTAAGTGCCAAAAAAATTCCCATCACAGTTGTCCCTGTTTCCCTGTTCATACTTCTTGACCTTTGAGTGCCCCAATGAGCCTTTGGTCTTTAGTTCAGTGGTAAACTAAGTGCTATGGGGAAACAAAGGTAACTAAGCCACAGCCTCTATTTTCTTCTTCTTCTTTTTTTTTTTTGTTTTTTTTGTTTTTGAGACAGAGTCTCACTCTGTTACCTAGGCTGGCGTGCAGTGGCATCATCTCGGCTCACTGCAGCCTCTCCCTCCCGGGTTCAAGTGATTCTTCTGCCTCAGCCTTCCGAGTAGCTGGGATTACAGGCGCACACCACCACACCTGGCTAATTTTTGTATTTTTAGTAGAGATGAGGTTTTACCATGTTGGCCAGGCTGGTCTCAAACTCCTCACCTCAAGTGATCCACCCACCTTGGCCTCCCAAAGTGCTGGGATTACAGGCGTGAGCCACCGAACTCAGTCCTATTTTCAAAGACTTTGCAGTTCAAGGAAGAGATGTGGACACTGAACCACGAAACAGGGCAGGATGAACCAATTGCTAGAATAGAGGCACCACTGGCCAGGTGCTCAGCGAAGGCACCCACAGTGGGATCCCCCGAATGTTAAAGCAAAAGAGAGTCCGTGGCTGAGCAAGGTTGGAAGGCCAGGTTAGCTTTAATATGACACATTTCCAAGAGATGGCTTGAGTCCAGCTTTTCCCAGATTTGACCATGAACCTTTGCTTCATAAACTATTTCTGAGAATATGCTTTGAAAAAGGTGACTTATGGAACAGATGGCGTATTTTTGGTGGCTTGTGTAGTATTAAATACTAATTCCTGAACTATCTGGAGTTGACAACCTATACTTTCTTTCTTTTAAGAAACCCAGATTCCTCTCACTCCCTCTCTTCTTAATGAATCGGATCTATTTTGAGAAACTCCTTAGTTCTCCTTAGTTGTGTACTCTCAAATAACTACACATCCTCTGGAAAGTTACAAAAGAACATTACCAAGATCTAACATTTTACTTGATCTTTTCTGTGATTTCGCCTTTTTACTTTCTCAAGTCCATTCACTAGTTAAGCAGATTTGATGAAGTTTTGGCCATTGTCTTAAAAATAAAATTCCCCTGAGAATACTTCTGACTTTCCCAGATGCTCAGTGTTTACACATTGTGTCCTGAGCCTTGACAGATGGGCAGCGTTTCAGAGCAGCTTAGTAAAAGGTTGACAGAAGGCATGACAAGAATGCAACCTTTATTGTTGAAAGGTTTATGGCTAAATGTATAGAGCCTGATGGAGATGTTGAATCAATTGTTGAGCTCTATGCTATCCGAATATGAAATGAAAGCTGCACATAGAAGTTCCTGCTTGTTTGGGAATTTTTTCCCCCCTAAAACAGCAGCAATTTTCATTGAAACTCCAGATTTATTCAGGGGAAATAATATTTGGGAGTGAGATGGGAAGGTGAGTTGAATGACTTGAGTTGAAAGCTAAATTTTTCAGTAAAGTTTTTAGAAACCAGTTATTACATCATGGCAGGATCAAATCCCTGACTGTAAGTCCAGACTTGAAAGTCAGTTTGCCAATATGGTAGATATCTTCCTATGATAGGAGGATGTTTTTGCATATAATTTATTCCTAAAAATGCAGGACAAGCCAGTGTTTCGAAATTGAGCATTAGACTTACATATTACTCTAAGAGAACTGAATATTGGAAGTGTCTTGGGATCTAAATTTCTAACGCTTCAGAGAGCTCTGCACAGATACGCAGCCAAGGGAAAGGGTGAAGTACATCTGAAATTCGCTTGTCACTTGCAAGCTGTGGGACCCGGGACAGGGACTCATATCTGTGCTACTTTCCTCATCTGAAATCACAGTTGGTCATAGGATTGACCTCAGGGCCAGGCTAGGATTAAGTTTTTCAGTACATGGAAAGGGCTCAGAGCTGCCTGGACCACAGGGACTTCTCAGTAAATGTTAGTTTATTTTTTATATAAATACTTAAAATATAGATTAAACAGTAAGTATGGACAATTGTGATTACTTTTTTAAAGTAAATTCCTCACCTTTACCTTGGTCGATCTTACTTGAAATGACAGTTAGTAGGAAAATAAATGTTAATGTTGGAAGAAAGACTTACTGCTAAAGGGAAGGAGGTAAATGGTCATGACTTTGGATTTTATTTTTGAATTCACACATTGTTGGTGGGAAATAAATTGGTCTAACCTTTATGAAAGTCAGTTTAACAGTAGCCATCACAATGATGAATGCAGGTACCCTTTGAATTTTTTTTTTTTGTAGTTATACTTCTGTATAAACTTACCCTAAGGTGAACCTGAACACATACAAAGTGGCATGTATAAAGGTGATACTATGCAACACTGTTTGCAGTAGGAAGAGACTGGAAACAACCAGAAATGCTCACCAATGGGGAACTAGTAGACACACTGTCTTACTCAGGAATACCAACTTTGTAGCAGTTTAAAAAGAAATAAGGGCGGGGTGTGATTGGCTAATGCCTGTAATCCAGCACTTTGGAAAGCGGAAGTGAGCAGATCACGAGGTCAGGAGTTCAAGACCAGCCTGGCCAACATGGTGAAACCCCGTCTCTATTAAAAATACAAAAAATTAGCCGGGCGTGGTTGTGGGCACCTGTAATCCCAGCTACTTGGGAAGCTGAGGCAGGAGAATCACTTGAAACCAGAAAACAGAGGTTGCAGTGAGCCCAGGTTACACCACAACACTCCAGCCTGGGCAACAAGAGCAAAATTCTGTCTCAAAAAAAAAAAAAAAAATGTGTTCTAACGTCTTAGAAAAGATCTCCCAAATGCAAATGTGTTAAATCAGGAAAGCAACATGTGGGATGTCAGCGGGGATTAATTATGACTTTGGAAAGATACACAAGAAACTAAGAACATTGTCCACCTCTAGAGAGTAGGCAGGAAAAGCCGTGGCAAGGAAGACCCCAAAGGGTGATTCCAGAGACAAGGAGACTTCTCCCAATCTAACCTCTTACACTTTTTCATTTTTTAACCACGTCAATGTGTTATCTATTTGAAGAATTAAAATAATTAGAAGGAATTCAACCCCACCCTTCCTCCTTTTATAAAGGTGTCTGCAGCAAGCCATAGCCCTGTTAGCAGTGCTGAGACCCTGGGAGCTTCTTTCTGTGTTTAAGTCTCAGGAATGGCTGGTTTTATTTTTATCTGATTGTGGGAAATGTGAAACTGCGCACAATAAAATCCCATCTGCCCACTACTCAGCTTTAGTCATTATTAATTTATGGTCAGTATTGTTTCATCCATGTCCCTACCTGTTCTTCCAGCAGGATTTTAAATGAAATTCTAGATGGCATATCATTTCATCCATAAATATTTTCATAAGTAGCCCTAAACAATAGGAATTTTCCTTAATATTTTTGAAAATATTAACATTTTATATATATATATACACACACACACACACACACATATATATATATATATATATTTTTTTTTTTTTGAGACGAAGTCTCACTCTTGTCACCCAGGCTGGAGTGCAGTGGCGCAATCTTGGCTCACTGCAACCTCTGCCTTCCGGGTTCAAGGGATTCTCCTGTCTCAGCCTCCTGAGTAGCTGGGATTACAGGCACCCACGACCATGCCTGGCTAATTTTTGTATTTTTAGTAGAGATGGGGTTTCACCATATTGGCCAGGCTGGTCTCGAACTCCTGACCTCCTGTGATCTGCCCACCTGGGCCTCCCAAAGTGCTGGGATTACAGGCATGAGCCACCACATCTGGCCATAAAATATAAATTTGTGAATTAAGCTTAACTTCTCTCCTCCTCCTCCCCTCCCTCTCTCTCCCTATGCCCCTACAAAATCACAATACTACATACTTGAAAATTTGCCATGCTAGGTTTTTTTAAAAACACGAATCCTCAGTGCATACTGAGTTTTCTCCACCTTGCTTTTTAGATGCTCTGTAGAGAATTACTTCCAGCATTTCCTACATGTTAAGTGGCCCTTTTTAATTGAACAGTCTAGTGACTTTCATCCTGTGAACATGTAATTAACAATATTAGCACTAGCATCAGCAGTTCTGCTTTTCCATCTTCCACTCACTTTAATAGGCTAATAAAGGTAAAAGGCAAGGAAATATTCAGATATTTGTGCAAACTCTTGCTGCTGCGAAGACAAGCATGGCAGAACTGTCAAAACAGCCCTTGAGGAAACAACCCTAGAAAGTATTGGTTTTTCAGCTCATGTCAGGATGCTTAACATAAAAGTCTTTGGGGGTTGCCGTCAGTACTGTGCCAAAATTGAACTTGAAATTTGAGGCCCATGTGTACTTTCTTAACGTAGGTACGCTCTGCTCCGTGCAGCTTGTAGGAGAGGCAGCACCAGGAAAAACTTGTGTTCCTTCCGACTAGAGACCTGATGATTCTCTGATCTAAAAATCTAAATTGACCCCTTGCTGGGCCATTCCCTCAGCTCCTGAGCAAGCTTCCCTTGTGCATTTGAAAGCGTATTTGGTTTAAGAGAAATGAAAACACACAAAAACTGTACACAAGTGTCTTTTGCAGCATTCTTTACAATAGCCAAAATGTAGAAACAATCCAAATGCCTGTCAACTGATGGATCTATAAACAAAACGTGGTATACCAAACAGTGGAATATTGTTCAGTCATTAAAAAGATCGAAGCACTGTTACATGCCACAACGAGGAGGAACCTTGACAACTTTAAGGTGTATGAAAGAAGCCAGACACAAAAGGCCACATCTCACATGATTGCATTTATGTGAAATGTCCAGGATAGGCAAACCCATAGAGACCATAGATGAGTGGTTACCTTGGCCTGAGGGTGGTAGGGGTGGGAGAGAATGGGGAACAGCTGCTAATGCAGAAGAGATTTCCTTAGGGTGATAAAAATCCTCTAAAGTTGATTGTGATGATGGCTATACAATTCTATGAATATACTAAAATCTATTGAATACTTTAAGTGGTTGAATTTATGGTGTATGAATTATCTCTCAATAAAGCTGTTATGTATCAAATAGGATTCATTTACACTGATGCCTCAAGATATGCCCAGAGGTCTTCACTGGCATTGATTTTTATCTTTTTCTTTGAGTTGGGGTGCAGTGCGGGACCAGGGTGGGGGTATGCTGGGTAATACAAGGGTGCAGGAAAACCGGTGTCCCTTCATCTTTAAAACTCTGTGTAAACTTAGTTCCTCTCCTCAAAAATCACCCATGAAACAGTGGTGACTTCGTTTGGCCCTGTGATCTTATTTTACTTCTAGTTCTTCATTGGAGTTACTTTAACAGATGATAAAGTACCTCCTTCCTTCTCTACCCACTCCCCTCAAACTAAATGTAAAGCATCTTTGTACTTCATAGACAACAGTCAATGATTTTCCTTTTTTCTGGAGTTTTCCTGGGTCAGGAATTGCTTTAGTCTTCAAAACACAGTATTGGTATCAGCTAAAGACAGGCCCTTTTATTTACAGGACCCGTCAAGCAGACAGAGTTTAAAAATAACACCAGGTCAGTGATGTGTTTTCCTAGGGTGAAGCGGGGAGCGGCCAGCATTGTTTCCCAGAGAAACGCGACTCTGGTTAAACAACACTGGGTTCATATGTCAGCTTATTCCCTTGAAAAACTGCTGAATGTAGAAAACCGTGGTGGGAAGAGGGGCAGGAGCGCATTCACCCCGGTGTGCACATGCGACGGGGGCCTGGGTGTGCACGTGGACCCTGATGCCTCCATGGAGCCTTGTGAGGAGGAGGAGGAGGGAGGTCAGGCTTGACCTTTTCAGTGCCATGTTGTGCTGAGGAGGAGTGTGCCCTCCCGAGTGGGACCCCCCAGCCTAGGACCCCCCAAACTCCATTTGCTGTGAAGGGAAATTATGACCATAATCTGCTGAATCAGGAGCTGGCAAACTACAACCTGGGGACCAGATCAGGCCTACTGCCTGTTTTTAGAATTTTTTTTTTTTTAAGACAGAGTCTTACTCCCATCCCCCAGGCTGGAGTACAGTGGTGCAGTCATGGCTCACTGCAGCCCTAACTTCCCGGGCTCAAGCAATCCTCCCACCTCAGCCTCCCAAGTGGCTGGGACTACAGGCGCAAGCCACCACACCTGGTAATTTTTTTTCTATTTTTGGTAGAGACACGGTCTCACTATGTTGCCCAGGCTTGTCTTAAAATCCTGGGTTCAAGTAATCCACCTGCCTTGGCCTGCCAAGGTGCTGGGATTACAGGCGTGAGCCATGGCACCTGGCCCCTGATTTTGGAAGTTTTTGTTCAAACACAGCCATGCCCATTCGTTTATATGTTGGCCGCTTTCCGGCCTCAACAGCAGAGATGGGTTAGCGCCTGTCTGTCCTCTGAAGCCTAAACCGTTCATTATCTGGTCCTGTCTAAGAGAAAGTTTGCTGACTTCAGTGCTAAATGATGGAATTCCCTTCCCATGGGAGTCCCCGAAGAGGCCTTTATTGGTGGTACTTGGAATTTGAGTCTACTGTGTGTATGAGGAAAACCACAGGTCCCAGAGCTGTATGCCTAGGGGTTTAAGAACCCAACTGAGCGTGCAGTCCAATTCAGATTATTCTGACATGGCACATTGGCTGTGTATTCATTAGATGGCTTGTTTTTGGTTTTTTTTCCTCCCTGGAGTAGTCAAGAAGGTAATTATTTGGTCATCTTTTAAATATTTTTTAGTGGTGTGTTTATTAATTACCAGAGCATTTGGAGTCAGTGAGGAGCAGGCATGAGACTAATTTACATTTTGCTTCTAAAGGATGAAGTTGTATGACACCAAGTTTAATGTTTCCCCATGAGGATTTGTAATCTCCTCATGGACTGATAACCTAAGTAGCTTCCTGACTGGGCTGCTTCTCATACTGCCCTGGTAATGGATGCCTGTTGAGTTATTTGTTCACAGTGTTTCTAGGAATTGTTAGTCCTTCTAACAGACTCACATGTATGGTGGCAGTGGGAAGGGTGTGTTCACTTACTGTGATATCCTCCCACTGACCTTCCCACCCCAGCCATGGCATAGATGGTTGGTTCAAAAGTGGGTGCCTGGCCCAAGCTGAGCCAATAGTGGCATAGCGTTCCCTGAGAAATTAGACCTCAGACTGAGTTGCTGTAAGTCTCTCTCTAAGTGACCGGAGCTCTAACATTTACAATTGGGATTGCCTTTTTCTTTCATGTGGCTGGGATACGGAATAATCCAGAGACCGAGATAGCAGAAGGGGACATCTTGCATTCCCCATGACATCTTGGAAGATCTTGGTTCCTGCTTCTCCAGAGTGGGTATTTTATGGCTTGGGCGGGGCGAGACCTCAGGGGATGCTGCATAGGCTCTCACCATAGACCCTGGCCCAGGTGCTAGCCCTGAGGCCTGGCCTTTCCTACAAGCAAAGAGACAGTGAGGTCAGCCTAGCAGTTGGAGGACCAGGGATGCTGCAGCCAAGGGGAGATGATATTCGGATGCTTTGGTGGCAAGACTAGGAGTGAGACCTCCCAATTGCACATCTGGCAGCTTTTGAGCTCCTGAGGCCAGCCTGGCTGGGGGCAGGAAGGATGGGGACAGCTGGACAGCTATTGAGGGCCTGTTCGGGTAGCTTTCTACTAGCCACGCATCCATCCAGGTTCCTGTCCTGAGTTCACTTCCTTGAGATGCATTCATGGATTTCTGGGAGCAAGCAGCAACAGTGGAATAACCGTTTTCACGTTCTTCCCCAACTCACCATCTCTATTTTATGTAGTTTACAAAAACAAGCTTGTTTTACTCCATGTATAAAATATTTTTTTTTAAGTTTTTGTGGGCATGGCCAGATTTTGACTCTCATACTTTGTAACTTTTACCTATAAGGTAACCTTGTAACTTTTGCCACCAATAGTCCTTCCATATAAATAGTTACCTGTTGTTCTTAGACCAGAGACTGAATCATCACACGCTTCCTTGGAACTTATGAGACTCCCAGAGCTTTGTAGCAAAGCCCCTTTCCTGCTCAGGTTCACACTGAGGACGTCTGTGACCCTGAACTGCTGCATCCCCTTGGGCGTTTCAAGCATAACTCTAGAGAGGGCCAAAGATCTTATAAGTGAGTAAAACCTCTAGAAGTCAGAAAATCAGGTACAGATTCTGCCTCTATTTGCCTGCTTTGGGCAAGTTGCCGAGTTAGCCTCTGTTTCTCCACTTTGAAAACGTGAATAAAATCAACACTATCAAGTTGTTGCAGAGATGAGTGGTGATACTTAGGAAGCCCATGCTAGGGACTCGAAGAGTGTTCACTGTTTCTCTTTTTCTCCCCTGCAAAATGATGCAGGCCAGGGCCAAAACTGACCAGTTCTGCTAGTTGCCAACAGCTCTGTAGAAAATTGGGTGGAAGAAGAAGTAAATGGCTTTGAATCTGTTAAAGTGAATTTGGGAGATGGATGGTAAACAGCCCTCCTGTTTCTACTGCTGGTTGAGTCGGCTGCACTTTAGTTTTCTATTTGAACCCCTTCCTTAATTTCCATGTCTTTCACAATTATCAGACTTTTAATTTCACCAGTGGTTTGCAACGTGACCTATTACCCCATTTATTTAAGAATAACAAAGTAGAGGTCTGGTTATGAAGTCGTATGCTTATGACATTAAAAAAAAAAAAAAAAAAAAAAACACTTTTTCCAGTCTGGTAGCTGAATCTGGTGAGTTTGGAAAATCTACTTCCATCCAAAAATGCTTTCAAGCTATTCCCAGAGAAAAAGGGTTCCCTGGGCCTTTCCTTCCAAAAGAGAACGCAGACTTGTTATAAATATTATCAATACCTGTCTGTTAATATTTGAGAGGAAGGTTTGTTGTCTACAGCGTGCAAGCTGTTGATTTAAGTATAATTGTCTCAGGTTTATTGGCTAATTTTGGGTATGTCTTTCCCTTACGTAAAACTATGCCATGCTTCTCTAAGAGGGTGAAAAGGTAGCAGATGGTCTGTTTTTCCTCATTTAGGGAATTATTACTGTTAAACTTGTCTAAGGACAAAGATGGCAAGGTCTTTTGGCAGCATCTTACCCAGGAAGGAGCTCAGTGATGTAGAGGAGGCAGAATTACCTACCAACCCCCTGCATCTGGCTGGGAATCAAATTGACATCAGACAGGTTAACGGGAGAGGAGTGTATAGATTTATAGATGTTTACACATATGTGGGAACCCCCATAGGAAAACAAAGACCCAAGGAAATTGCAAAGCCCAAATGCTTATCTACTAGGTTGGACAAAAAGAGGCAATCGTGAAAAAGTAACATAAGAGGAGACCAAAGGAAGATCAGAGTTATGTTAGGAAGTTCTGTTTGCACAGAATTTTCTTGGCCTCAGTTCCCCACTTCTGGTGATAAGAATGTTCCCTTTCCTTCTGGGGCAGGGAGGGCATCTTTTTATGTCCTGCTTTCAGGAAGAAAAGGGGGCGGTCAGAGCACCCCTCTTGCACCTGTTGTTTTCCAAGTGTCTTTAGCTCAAATTAATCCTATGCCAAAGTGGCATATTTCAGGGTAGCATATTCTGCCATCCTGCAGTGAACTGTTTAAAATTTCAGCTCACTTGGCAGCAGCACTTATTCCAGTTTTAGTGGGGGCATTGATTTATGACCATCCCCAGTGGGTCATTACATGCCTATTTAAATTGTGAAATAGACCAAGGGGTGCTTCTGTGTAACTCAGTTACAGGGGGGAAAGTTCCAGTAATAGAGATGCATTATTATTTGCATGCTTAAAAAGCCTCCACAATTGTCAGTTCAGATAAGAGGCCATGCTGAGCCATGAATAATCACTTGCTCCTAGAGTAGGGGAGGGGACTTCTCTTTTTTTTAAGACGTAATGGAACAGAAATGTCACAGTAGGCATCTAAATGAACAAGTCTCGTTTCTGTAAGCCTGGACTTTCTGAGCTTTTCAGCCAAACTATCTCACGCCTCTGAGAGTGAACTTACTCTCTCAGGGGTCTTAAGGTGAGGCCCGGAACTACCCAGGTTAAATTTTAGTTTGAAGTTTTGTTTTACTTTTTAAATTTCTGTGAGCTGTCTTCTTCCCTACAATATTTCTGGTTGTGATTTTCAATGAAAATGTATTTATTTATTTCTCTGTGACAGTGCTTCTTCCCTACCTAACTCCCAAATTTTTGAATAAAAGTGATTCTCCATACTCCAGCAGATCTCCAAAATTAGTTGGGCACTGCACAGTTTTCCTTCTCATCACTCAGTAGTCACAAAGGAAGCCCAAAGGGGTGAGCAGCTAACTGTGAAATGCCCGTGGAGCTTTCGAGCCCGCCGAGGGGAGGGCTATTCCTCTGCCAGGGGCAGTGGCGTCAGTGGCTTCAGCCAGGATGGGGGCGTTTATTAATGAGACTTGTGAAGCAGCCAGCGCAGGATGACTGGCATGAAACCTTCTCTCAGGAATGCAGGTCTGCTCCCAAGAGGGGCAAAGGCAGCCAGGAAAGGTGCAGACCCCACCCTGGCAGGGCCCTCCCCACTACACCACTCATCTGCTGGCCTTCTAGGCAACATTGCATCGAAGCAAATCCTGCTGACTAGTCACACTCGATCGCATGACTGGGTCTCCCCATACAGCCATTGGCAAAGGAGATCTTGAAGATGTGCCAACTCTGCAACACTGATGCCAGAATAGGTTTTCGAAAATGCCTCTAGTTCTATCACTGCCTGCTCAGTGACTAAAATCTGAACTCCTTAACCTGCCATTCCGAGCACTCCAGTGCGGCCCCAACCACCCTCTCCCTCTATACCTCACGTTACCGTCCAAAGTGTTACCAACTTTATGGCCTTTTACCGTGTCCTCAAAGCAGGTAGGTGCCAAATCCCAGCCTCAGCCCGGCCTGGAGTACAACTGCTCACACTGAGGTCCTGACTTTTCTTTCTCTCTCTCTCTTTTTTTTTTTAACAGAGTCTCACTCTGTTGCCCAGGCTGGAGTGCAGTGGCATGATCTTGGCTCACTGCAACCTCTGCCTCCCAGATTCAAGTGATTCTCTTGCCTCAGCCTCCCAATTAGCTGGGACTACAGGTGCGTACCACCATGCCTGGCTAATTTTTGTATTTTCAGTAAAGACAGGGTTTCACCATGTTGGCCAGGCTGGTCTCAAACTCCTGACCTCAAGTGATCTGCCCACCTTGGCCTCCCAAAGTGCTGGGATTTCAGGTGTGAGCCACCAGGCACAGTCAGTCCTGGCCTTTTTGAGGCCGTGAGTTCTCTCCGGGCACCCAGAGTCATTTATTGGTCAACCCCATACCCAAAGAATGAAGCTCTCAACATGTCTTGATGGGATTCCACTTCCTGGACCCTTGCCGTTGGCTACGTTTGCAGTGCTAGTTTTCTATTTGTTTTATCTCCCTGGCCACACTGAACATTCTTCGAGGGAAGGGGCTCTGTCGTCTTTCTTGTATACACTAGCCTTGTGCATGACTTCCTTCGTTGTCCTGGTGTCCAGTAACCTTAGTGACCTTCATTCAGCTGCTACAAGAGTTAAAAAAAAAAAAAGAGGTTTTCACAAAGGTGCTGTAAACAGGTGCAATCCAGGAAAAGTCAAGTTTACATGGAAACTAAATTAGAAAATGGTTGTCCTTCCAAATAGAATTATATGCATTCTCTTCTGAATAGTACTTCTCTGAGGCTTTTTTTTTTTTTCTTTGAGACGGCGTCTCGCTTTGTCACCAGGCTGGAGTACAGTGGCGCGATCTCGGCTCACTGCAAGCTCCGCCTCCCGGGTTCACGCCATTCTCCTGCCTCAGCCTCCAAGTAGCTGGGACTACAGGCGCGTACCACCACGCCCGGCTAATTTTTTGTATTTTTTGTAGAGAGAGGTTTCACCGTGTTAGCCAGGATGGTCTCCGTCTCCTGACCTTGTGATCCGCCCGCCTCCGCCTCCCAAAGTGCTGGGATTACAGGCGTGAGCCACCGCGCCCGGCCTCTGAGGCTTTTAAAATAAATTTTGATTTACAGCAACTTGATAACATCTTTTAGAAAAAAAATCCCTTAAAATGGTGGGCCTCACCTAGATTTAAAAATATGGTTGTTGATGCATTTTTAAAAGATATTAGAAAGGCAATATTGATGGCTGTTGAATTTAAAAATAAAACATACTCCTAAACTCAATAATTCATCACCCTCCAAGGAGGATTTTATTTTTAAGGAGTTGCCCTACTTTGATTGCCTGAAGGTTTTGATTCTTCTCCTCTTGGAATGAAATTTGAATTTGAGACTGTCAAGCAAAATTGGATTTTTCTCAGTTGCAAAATACCAGATTCAGCATATAGGGGCTTTCAGAGGGTAACTGGAGGGTTCTATTCCCATCTGCCAAATTATATAAACTGTGATGCAGCCTCTCCTAGTATTTAATGTAGGTAGAAATTTCATTTTTTATGTGGCAGGTCAAAAAGATTGAAGTTTGGAATACATTGAGAGGAGAAACTGCATGCACCATCTTTAGTATTATGGCAGATTGGCCACTTTCTCCATGCAGATTATTTTCTATTATAGCAATAGGTGAACTTATAATCAGTGAATATTAGAACCCATGAATACATTTATATGCTATACATTTGTATGCTAAAAGGATATGTGATTTTTGCAATCAAGAAAGCAACACTTGGCTAGGTGCAATGGCTTATGCCTGTAATCCCAACATTTTGGGAGGCTGAGGCAGGAGGATCGCTTGAGCTGAGGGGTTCGAGACAAGCTTAGAAAACATAGTAGAACCTCATCTCTACAAAAAATTTTAAAATTAGCCTCATTTCTACAAAAAAAAAAAAAAAAGGAACTGGGCACAGTGGCCCATGCCTGTGATTCCAGCACTTTGGGTGGCCAAGACACGTGGATCACTTGGGGCCAATCACGTAGATTACTAGCCTGGCCAACATGGTAAAACCCCTTCTCTACTAAAAGTACAAAAAATTACCCAGGTATGTTGGTGCACACCTGTAATCCCAGCTACTCAGGAGGCTGAGGCATGAGAATTGCTTGAGCCCAGGAGGTGGAGTGAGCTGAGATCACGCCACAGCACTCCAGCCTGGGTAATAGAGTGAGACTCTGTCTCCAAAAAAAAAAAAGTAATCCCAGCTACTTGGGAGGCAGAGGTAGGAGAATCACTTGAGCCCAGGAGGTCAAGGCTACAGTGAGCTCTGATCGTGCCACTGCACTCCAGCCTTGGCAGCAGAGCAGGACCAAAAAAGAAAAAAAAAAAAGCAACATTTAGTTGGTTTTTTGAAAAGATTGACAGAATTGACAAGCCCTTAGCTCAGCTAAGAAAAAAGGAGAAAGGACTCAAATAACAAAAATCAGAAATGAAAGAAAAGATATTGCTCAAAAAAAAGTTGAAGTATCATAAAAGACTTCTATGAACAATCAATGCCAACAAATTGGATAATCTAGAACAGATAAACTTCTAGAAACATATAACCTACCAAGACTGAATCATGAAAAATCTGAACAGACCCATAACTACTAGAAAGATTGAATCAGTAATCAAAAACCTCCCAACAAAGAAAAGCCCAAGGCCAGATGGCTTCACTAGAAAATTCTACCAAATGTTTAAAGAAGAATTAACACCAGTCCTTCTAAAACTCTTACAAAAAATTGAAGAGAGAATGCTTTCAAACTTATTCTACAAGGCCATCATTACCTTGATACCAAAATGAGATAAAGATACTGTAAGTAGACGAAGATACTATACTACAAACCAGTATCAATATTGATTCAAAAATTCTTTTTTCTTTTTTTTCCCCAATACAGAGTCTAGCTCTGTCACCCAGGCTGGATGCAGTGGCGCAATCACTGCAATCTCTACTTCCCAGGTTCAAGCAATTCTCCTGCCTCAACCTCCCGAGTAGCTGGGATTACAGGTGCCCGCCACCAAGCCCAGCTAATTTTTGTATTTTTAGTAGAGATGGAGTTTCACCATGTTGACCAGGCTGGTCTTGAACTCCTGACCTCAAATGATCCACCCACCTCGGCCTCCCAAAGTGCTGGGATTACAGGCATGAGCCATCACGCCTGACCTGATTAAAAAATTCTGAACATAATACTAGTAAACCAAATTAAACACAGTAAAAGGATTATATGTGTTCAACTGGGATTTATTTCTGAAATGCAAAGATGGTTCAACATGAAGACTGATGTAATACACCACATTAATGGAACGAAGGATAAAACCACATGATCATCTCAATTGATGCAGAAAAAGTACTTGGCAAAATTCAACATCGTTTCATGGTAAAAACACTAAACATACTTGGAATAGAAGGAAATTACCTCAACATACTAAAGACCGTATATGACAAGCCAACAGCTAACATCATATTCAATGGTACAAAAAAGAATTTTGGCTAAGACTAGGAGCAGGGCAAGGATGCCTACTCTTTCTGCCTCTATTCAACATAAGACCAGAAGTCCTTTCCAGGCAAGAAAGAGAAATAAAAGACATCCAAATAGGAAAGGAAAAAGAGTGATTATCTATGTTAACCAATGACATGACCTAGTATGTAGAAAACACTAAAGATTCTACCAAAAAAGCTGTTCAACTAATAAATTCAGTACAGTTGCAGGATACAAAATCAACACACAAAAAAATCAGTTGGCAGTTCCCTGCACTAACAATGAGCAATCAAAAAAGGAAGTTAGGAAAATTCTATTTACAATACAATCAAAAAGAATAAAACACTTAGGTAAAAGACTTTTACACTGAAAACTATAAAACACTGCTGAAGGAAATTAAAGGAGACATAAATGGAAAGACATTCTATGTTCATAGAGTGGAAGATGTAATATTGTTAAAATGTTCATACTACCAAAGATGATTTACAGATTCAGTGCAATCCCAATCAAAATCCCAGTGGCTTTTTTTGTTTGTTTTGTTTTGTTTTGCAGAAATAGAAAAAAAAAATCCTAAAATTCCTATGGAACCACAAAGGACCCCAGAGAGCCAAAACAGTAGAAAGAAGGAAGAATAAAGCCACAGGCCCCACACTTCCTGATTTTAAAAGGTGATACAAGCTGGGCACAGTGGCATGCTACTTGGGAGGCTAAGGCAGGAGGCTCTCTTGAGCCCAGGAGTTTGGGACTCTAATGAACTATAATTTCACCTATGAATAACCACTGCACTCCAGGCTGGGCAACATAATAAGGTCCTTTAAAAAAAAAAAAGTATATGTTTGTTTTATATTTATATAAAACAAAGCTACATAAAGGTACTGGCATAAAGACAGACATATAGACCAATAGAACAGAATAGGGAGCCCAGTAATATATGCTCATGTATGTAGTCAAATGATCTGTGGACATTCATAATTTGTGATCAATATATGTCATTTATGGATAATAGATCATTTTCCAAATGGTCTATGGAAAAATGGACAAACATACCAAGACTACACAATGAGAAAGAAAAGACAGTCTCTTCAACAAACAGTTGGGAAAACTAGATATCCACATGCAAAAGAATGAAGATGAATCCTTACCTGACACCATGTATAAAAAGTAACTAAAATAAATTATAGACCTAAATGTAAGACCTGACACTCAAACTCCTAGAAGAAAATGAGAAAAGCTTCATGACATTGGACTTTGCAATGATTTCTTGCATATGACACTAAAAGCACAGATGACAAAAGCAACAGTAGACAAATAGGACTATCCCAAACTGAAAACATCTGCCCAGCGAAGGAAACAATTATTACAGAAAGGGAAAAGATACCTGCAAGCCATGTATCTGATAAGAGGTTAATATCCAGAATATATAAAGAACTCCTACAACTCAACAACTACAACAATAAAAATCAAATTTTAAAATGGGGAAAGGACTTGAGTAGACATTTCTCAGAAAAAGATATGCAAATGCCAACAAGCATATGGTAATGTGAGCAATATTACTAGTCATTAGGAAAATGCAAAATCAAAACCATAATGAGATATTACCTCACACCTGTTAGGATGGCCACTATCAAATAAACAGAAAATAGGTTCTAAGATGGCTGAATAAGAACAGCTCCAGCCTACAGCTCCCAGCATGAGCAACACAGAAGATGGGTGATTTCTGCATTTCCAACTGAGGTACCAGGTTCATCTCACTGGGGCATGTCGGACAATGGGTGCAGGACAGTGGGTGCAGCCCACTGAGCGAGAGCTGAAGCAGGGCAAGGCATCGCCTCACCCAGGAAGCACAAGGGGTAAGGGAATTCCCTTTCCTAGCCACGGGAAGCCGTGACAAACAGCACCTGGAAAATCGGGTCACTCCCACCCTAATACTGCACTTTTCCAAGGGTCTTAGCAAATGGCACACCAGGAGATCATATCCCACGCCTGGCTCGGAAGGTCCCATGCACACGGGGCCTCCCTCATTGCTAGCACAGCAGTCTGAGATCAAACTGCAAGGTGGCAGCAAGGCTGGGGGAGGGGCGCCAGCCATTGCTGAGGCTTGAATAGGTAAACAATGCAGCTGGGAAGCTCGAACTGGGTGGAGCCCACCACAGCTCAAGGAGGCCTGCCTGCTTCTGTACACTCCACCTCTGGGGACAGAGCATAGCCAAACAAAAGGCAGCAGAAACCTCTGCAGATTTAAATGTCCCTGTCTGATAGCTTTGAAGAGAGTAGTGGTTCTCCCAGCACGGAGTTTGAGATCTGAGATCTTGAGCAGATCTTGAGCAGATCTGCCTGCTCAAGTGGGTTCCTGACCCCTGAGTAGCCTAATAGGGAGGCACCCCCCAGTAGGGGCAGACTGACCTCACATGTCTGGGTACCCCTCTGAGACGAAGCTTCCAGAGGAACGGTCAGGCAGCAACATTTGCTGTTCAGCAATATTTACTCTTCTGCAGCCTCTGCTGCTGATACCCAGGCAAACAGGGTCTGGAGTGGACCTCCAGCAAACTCCAACAGACCTGCATCTCAGAGTCCTGGCTGTTAGAAGGAAAACTAACAAACAGAAAGGACATCCACACCAAAACCCCATCTGTACGTCACCATCATCAAAGACCAAAGGTAGATAAAACCACAAAGATGGGGAAAAAACAGAGCAGAAAAGCTGAAAATTCTAAAATCAGAGTGCCTCTCCCCCCCCAAAGGAACGCAGCTCCTCACCAGCAATGGAACAAAGCTGGACGGAGAATGACTTTGACAAGTTGAGAGAAGAAGGCTTCAGATGATCAAACTTCTCTGAGCTAAAGGAAGAAGTTCGAACCCATCGCAAAGAAGCTAGAAACCTTGAAAAAAGATTAGATGAATAGCTAACTAGAATAACCAATGTAGAGAAGTCCTTAAATGACTGGATAGAGCTGAAAACCATGGCATGAGAACTACGTGACAAATGCATAAGCTTCAGTAACCGATTCGATCAACTGGAAGAAAGGGTATCAGTGACTAAAGATCAAATGAATGAAATGAAGCGAGAAGAGAAGTTTAGAGAAAAAAGAATAAAAAGAAATGAACAAAGCCTCCAAGAAATATGGGACTATGTGAAAAGACCAAATCTACGTCTGATTGGTGTACCTGAAAGTGACAGGGTGAATGGAACCAAGTTGGAAAACACTCTGCAGGATATTATCCAGGAGAACTTCCCCAACCTATCAAGGTAGGCCAACATTCAAATTCAGGAAATACAGAGAACGCCACAAAGATATTCCTCGAGAAGAGCGACTCCAAGACACATAATTGTCAGATTCACCAAAGTTGAAATGAAGGAAAACATGTTAAAGGCAGCCAGAGAGAAAAGTCGGGTTACCCACAAAGGGAAGCCCATCAGACTAACAGAGAATCTCTCTGCAGCAACTCTACAAGCCAGAAGAGAGTGGGGACCAATATTCAACATTCTTAAAGAAAAGAATTTTCAACCCAGAATTTCGTATCCAGCCAAACTAAGTTTCACAAGTGAAAGAGAAAATCCTTTACAGACAAGCAAATGCTGAGAGATTTTGTCACCACCAGGTCTGCCCTACAAGAGCTCCTGAAGGAAGCACTAAACATGGAAAGGAACGACCGGTACCAGCCACTGCAAAAACATACCAAAATGTAAAGACCATCGATGCTAGGAAGAAACTGCATCAACTAACGAGCAAAATAACCAGCTAACATCATAATGACAGGATCAAATTCACACATAACAATATTAACCTTAAATGTAAATGGGTTAAATACTCCAATCAAAAGACACAGACTGGCAAATTGGATAAAGAGTCAAGACCCATCAGTGTGCTGTATTCAGGAGACCCCTCTCACGTGCAGAGACACACATAGGCTCAAAATAAAGGGATGGAGGAAGATCTACCAAGCAAATGGAAAACAAAAAAAGGCAGGGGTTGCAATCCTAGTCTCTGATAAAACAGACTTTAAACCATCAAAGATCAAAAGACACAAAGAAGGCCATTACATAATGGTAAAGGGATCAATTCAACAAGAAGAGCTAACTATCCTAAATATATATGCACCCAATACAGGAGCACCCAGATTCATAAAGCAAGTCCTTAGAAACTTACAAAGAGGCTTAGACTCCCACACAATAATAATGGGAGACTTTAACACCCACTGTCAACATTAGACAGATCAACGAGACAGAAAATTAACAAGGATATCCAGGAATTGAACTCAGCTCTGCACCAAGTGGACCTAATAGACATCTACAGAACTCTGCACCCCAAATCAACAGACTATACATTCTTCTCAGCACCACATTGCACTTATTCCAAAACTGACCACATAGTTGGAAGTAAAGCACTCCTCAGCAAATGTAAAAGAACAGAAATTATAACAAACTGTCTCTCAGACCACGGTGCAATCAAACTAGAACTCAGGATTAAGAAATTCACTCAAAGCCTCTCAACTGCATGGAAACTGAAAAACCTGCTTCTATATGACTACTGGGTACATAACAAAAGGAAGGCAGAAATAAAGATGTTCTTTGAAACCAATGAGAACAAAGATACAATATACCAGAATCTCTGGGACACATTTAAAGCAGTGTGTAGAGGGAAAGGTATAGCACTAAACGCCTGCAAGAGAAAGCAGGAAAGATCTAAAATTGACACCCTAACATCACAATTAAAAAAACTAGAGAAGCAAGAGCAAACACATTCAAAAGCTAGCAGAAGGCAAGAAATAACTAAGATCAGAGCAGAACTGAAGGAGATAGAGACACAAAAAACCCTTCAAAAAATCAATGAATCCAGGTGCTGGTTTTTTGAAAAGATGAACAAAATTGATAGACTGCTAGCAAGACTAATAAAGAAGAAAAGGGAGAAGAATCAAATAGACGCATTAAAAAATGATAAAGGGGATATCACCACTGACCCCACAGAAATACAAACTACCATCAGAGTATACTATAAACACCTCTACGCAAATAAACTGGAAAACCTAGAAGACATGGATAAATTCCTGGACACTTACACTCTCCCAAGACTAAACCATGATGAAGTTGAATCCCTGAATAAACCAATAACAGGCTCTGAAATTGAAGCAATAATTAATAGCCTACCAACCAAAAAAAGTCCAGGACCAGACGGATTCACAGTCGAATTCTACCAGAGGTACAAGGAGGAGCTGGTACCATTCCTTCTGAAACTATTCCAATCAATAGAAAAAAGAGGGAATCCTCCCTAACTCATTTTATGAGGCCAACATCATCCTGATACCAAAGCCTGGCAGAGACACTACAAAAAGAGAGAATTTTAAACCAATATCCGTGATGAACGTTGATGCAAAAATCCTCAATAAAATACCAGCAAACTGAATCCAGCAGCACATCAAAAAGCTTATCCACCATGATCAAGTGGGCTTCATCCCTGGGATGCAAAGCTGGTTCAACATATGCAAATCAATAAATGTAATCCAGCATATAAACAGAACCATAGACAAAAACCACATGATTATCTCAATAGGTGCAGAAAAGGCCTTTGACAAAATTCAACAGCCCTTCGTGCTAAAAACGCTCAGTAAATTTGGTATTGATGGAATGTGTCTCAAAATAATAAGAGCTATTTATGGCAAACCTACAGCCAATATCATACCAAATAGGCAAAAACTGGAAGCATTCTCTTTGAAAACTAGCACAAGACAGAGATGCCCTCTCTCACCACTCCTATTCAACATAGTGTTGGAAGTTCTGGCCAGGGCAATCAGGAAGGAGAAAGAAATAAAGGGTATTCAATTAGGAAAAGAGGAAGTCAAATTGTCCCTGTTTGCAGATGACATGCTTGTATATTTAGAAAACCCCATTGTCTCAGCCCAAAATCTCCTTAAGCTGATAAACAACTCGGCAACGTCTTAGGATACAAAATCAATGTGCAAAAATCACAAGCATTCTTATACACCAATAACAGACAAACAGAGAGCCAAATCATGAGTGAACTCCCATTCATAATTGCTTCAAAGAGAATAAAATACCTAGGAATCTAACTTAACAAGGAATGTGAAGGACCTCTTCAGGGAAAAGTACAAACCACTGCTCAATGAAATAAGAGGACACAAACAAATGGAAGAACATTCCATGCTCATGGATAGGAAGAATCAATATCGTGAAAGTGGCCGTGCTGCCCAAGGTAATTTATAGATTCAATGCCATCCCCATTAAGCTACCAATGACTTTCTTCACAGAATTGGAAAAAACTACTTTAAAGTTAATATGGAAACAAAAAAGAGCCCGCATTGCCAAGACAGTCCTAAGCCAAAAGAACAAAGCTGGAGGCATCACGCTACCTGACTTCAAACTATACTACAAGGCTACAGTAAACAAAACAGCATGGTACTGGTACCAAAACAGAGATATAGACCAATGGAACAGAACAGAGCCCTCAGAAATAATACCACACATCTACAACCATCTGATCTTTGACAAACCTACAAAAACAAGAAATGGGGAAATGATTCCCTATTTAATAAATGGTGCTGAGAAAACTGGCTAGCAATATGTAGAAAGCTGAATTTGGATCCCTTCCTTACACCTTATACAAAAATTAATTCAAGATGGATTAGAGACTTACATGTTAGACCTAAAACCATAAAAACTCTAGAAGAAAACCTAGGCAGTACCATTCAGGACATAGGCATGGGCAAGGATTTCATATCTAAAACACCAAAAGCAATGGCAACAAAAGCCAAAATTGACAAATGGGATCTAATTAAACTAAAGAGCTTCTGCACAGCAAAAGAAGCTACCATCAGAGTGAACAGGCAGCCTACAGAATGGGAGAAAATTTTTGCAATCTACTCATCTGACAAAGGGCTAATATGCAGAACCTACAAAGAACTCAAACAAATGTACAAGAAAAAAACAACCCCCTCAAAAAGTGGGTGAAGGATATGAACAGACACTTCTCAAAAGAAGACATTTATGCAGCCAACAGACACGTGAAAAAATGCTCATCATCACTCGCCATCAGAGAAATGCAAATCAAAACCACAATGAGATCCCATCTCACACCAGTTAGAATGGCAATCATTAAAAAGGCAGGAAACAACAGGTGCTGGAGAGGATGTGGAGAAATAGGAACACTTTTACACTGTTGGTGGGACTGTAAACTAGTTCAACCATTGTGGAAGACAGTGTGGTGATTCCTCAAGGATCTAGAACTAGAAATACCATCTGACCCAGCCATCCCATTGCTGGGTATATACCCAAAGGATTATAAATCATGCTGCTATAAAGACATATGCACACATATGTTTATTGTGGCACTATTCACCATAGCAAAGACTTGGAACCAACCCAAATGTCCATTAATGACAGACTGGATTAAGAAAATGTGGCACATATATACCGTGGAATACTATGCAGCCGTAAAAAAGGATGAGTTCATGTCCTTTGTAGGGACATGGATGAAGCTGGAAACCATCATTCTCAGCAAACTATTGCAAGAACAGAAAACCAGTCTGGGTGCGGTGGCTCAAGCCTGTAATCCCAGCACTTTGGGAGGCCGAGACGGGTGGATCACGAGGTCAGGAGATCGAGACCATCCTGGCTAACCCGGTGAAACCCCGTCTCTACTAAAAAATACAAAAAACTAGCCGGGCTAGGTGGCGGGTGCCTGTAGTCCCAGCTACTCGGGAGGCTGAGGCAGGAGAATGGCGTGAACCCGGGAGGCGGAGCTTGCAGTGAGCCGAGATCCGGCCACTGCACTCCAGCCTGGGCGACAGAGCGAGACTCCGTCTCAAAAAAAAAAAAAAAAAAAACCACACAGAAAACCAAACACTGCATGTTCTCACTCACAGGTGGGAATTGAACAATGATAACACTTGGACACAGGGTGGGGAACATCATGGGCCTGTCATGTGTTGGAGGGAGGGGGGAGGGATAGCATTAGGAGATATGCCTAATATAAATGACGAGTTAATGGGTGCAGCACACCAACAAGGCACATGTATACATATGTAACAAACCTGCACGTTGTGCACATGTACCCTACAACTTAAAGTATAATTTAGAAATAAATAAACAGAAAATAATGAGCATTGACAAGAATGTGGCAAATTGGGACCTTTGTGCCTTGTTCATGGGAATGTAAAATGGTGAGGCCACTCTGGAAAACAGTATGGAGGATCCTCAAAAAATTAAAAATAAAATTTACCATGTGACCCAACAATCCCACTTCTGGTTACAGATCCAAAAGAATTAAAAACAGGATTTTGAATCTTAAATTCAGCTAATTAAAAAAAAAAAATGAACAAATAAACCATACACACAAAAAAAGGATCTTGAGATATTTGCATACTCATGTTCATTGCAGCATTATTCACAATAACCAAGAGTTAGAAGCAACCTGAATGTACATCAACAGATTGATGGGTAAAGAAAATGTGGGATATGCATACAATGGAGAATTATTCAGCCTAAGAAAAGGAAGTTTTGTCATATGCTACACATGGATAAACCTTGAGGACATCATGCTAAGTGAAATAAGCCAGTCGCAGAAAGTCAAATACTGCATGCTTTCACTTATATAAGGTATCTAAAGTAACCAAACTCTTAGAAAGTAGAATGGAAAGTAGAATGCCAAGGGATAAAGGGAGGGTGCAAGGGGGAGTTGCAATTCAGTGCATCTACAGTTTCACTTTTACAAGATGAAAAAGTTCTAGAGATCTGCTACACAGCAGTGTGCAGTCAACACTACTATACTGTGTACTTAAAAATGATTAAGGTACTAAACGTTACGTTCTTTTGAAAACACACACACACACACACACACACACACACACATCATGAATAAAAAGGAAAAAAGCAAAACCTGGCCGGGCACAGTGGCTCAAGCCTGTAATCCCAGCACTTTGGGAGGCCAAGGTGGGCGGATCACGAGGTCAGGAGCTCGAGACCATCCTGGCTAACACGGTGAAACCCCATCTCTACTAAAAAAACAAAACAATACAAAACAAAAAAGTAGCCGGGCATGGTGGTGGGCGCCTGTAGTCCCAGCTACTCGGGAGGCTGAGGCAGGAGAATGGTGTAAACCCAGGAGGCAGAGCTTGCAGTGAGCCGAGATTGCGCTATTGCACTCCAGCCTGGGTGACAGAGTGAGACTCCGTCTCCAAAAAAAAAAAAAAAAAAAAAA